>NC_056726.1:226224530-226332030 GCF_019279795.1 Protopterus annectens
CCAAGTTGTATGTGGATGAAAACGCATATTGTGGATGAATTGCGTTAATGCTTTTTTTGTGGTTATCTAATAAATCGTGTGGCTTTTACAAGCTGGTCGGAGTGTCCCTCTTTTGCCCACTGCGCTCTTTTGGACTTTTGAGTTGCTTTTTGAATGCATTTTTTCGCAGTTTTCAGATAAGTCTCATCTTATACTACTGTCTCCACAGTTCCAAATATAGTGACAGATATTAGACAACATGTAGCCCATTTATGGAAAAAGCCTCCTTTACCTGTCACTAGCATTCTTTAAAATCAGCCTGGAGGACTAAATGGGTGATCACAGGTTCTCATGAATAAGGTCTATTTAGTAGGAGACATTATTACTCTGACATTGTATTAGCTGATGTTGTTGGGCTTATGTTCCCCTTTTGCATTAAGCTTAGTAAAACCCTATAAACTTATGAACCTTTGCTAGGATACAAAAACACAAGCCATATGGAGAAGATAAAATATGTAATGTTTGGAAAACAAGGGTTCAGCTGCGATGAGATTTCAGCTAGTTCAGACTGAATTCATCTTCAAGTGTAGTGAATAACTTCACATGACAGTCCCTGCTGATTGCTAATTCCAAACAATATACCAAGATAAAGCTTATGTATGCAAACACACACGTGCGTGCATACACACACACACACACACACACACACACACACACACACACACACACACACACACGCACTCACACACACACACACACACACACACACACACACACACACACACACACACACACACACACCTATCTATCAATCTCTCTCTCATCTTGTTTTTGGCTAGAGGGCATAGGGGTCAGGTTTTAAGCTTTTTCTCTCTGATGTAACTCAGGAAAGCGCACAGGGCAGCCTCAATTATCAGTGCCATATATGATAGCAAATGTCTAAACAGTAAAATTTCCCTATAAAGTTAGGGTTAGGTCCACAATCTGTTAACCTGTATGGTACTGTGTAAGCAAAAGCTTAGAGTAACTACTTGCACATCGAATAGCGTTACCATATCCTGTTATTATATAACATCTTCACTTAACCCCAGAAGCTGATTTCTTCCATAGCTGAATTCAAGTGTAACTCTGACAACTGGATGGGGAACAGGAAATTCATCCAAGGTTTGGCAGCTATGCCTCTAATGCACACAGGCAGTCTGTAAATGGTTCATCTCCTAGGCCCCTGCTTGTAAATGCCTCACCTCCCAAGCCCTGCTTACACTTATCAAAGGTACCAGAACTTGTCAGAGATTTGGGATACAGCTAGGTTTAAAAAGGCCTTTGTGGTCATTAACCTAGTAAACACCCATGGACCTATGGACTAGTTTGCGTATTGAATAACACTACCATATCTTAGCTCTATATACCATCTTGTCCTTTACCCCTGACACTACTTTAGTAAACCTCTGTAGAAACTCAGTCCTTAACCCTAAACAGCCCACTCTACTACAAGACCGGACAACACTGATATATAATAAATATACACCTCTGTGGCCAGCTTGGCAAATTTGGGCATCCTATGTAGCAATCATACCTCAACCTCTTAGCACAAGAAATCTGGACAGACCCTAAAATAATGGGGGTTCAAGGGTCCAAAATATAGGGACAGATTTTAAATATATATAAGATTTTTCTTTTTTTATGCTCTTCCTCAACAACACATCCTGCTAAAGTAGTGTGCTTGCCTAGTTCGTAACTGTTTGTATAATTTTCTTACAACAACTACAAAGGTTGTTCCCTGCCATATCCCTTGCTCTTATTGTCAGTGTAATAAGTACAGGAATGAGAGCGTCTTGCAGTCACTGGACTCTGCACTAAAAATATCTTTAATGAAAACTAATGTTTGTTTATAACATTTACAACTTCATTGTATGATCCTTTGATTAAGTAAACTGCTGTAAGTGAGCACTCCACTAGGGATGTCTGTAAATAGATACTTCTACGCCTCTCTAATTTTTCCCCCTTCCATATTTCTTAAAAAACTAACCCTTACTTCTGCACTTTCTCTATGATGTCAGTGCACCAATGCAAACTAGTATGAGACATTAATTTAACAGAGAACATTTGTCTGTATAGTTTGCACTCCTGATAAACATGGGGCCTCTCTGACTGCATTCACTCTATTTAGTCTAGTATTTTTCTCTGATCTGTCTCAGCTTTGCACAAATTAACTTTGCTCTGCTTTTGATTAAACAGGTGTGCAAACCTTCACATTTTTTTTTCAAATTATGAGAACCAGTCTACTCTTTATGTATCTACTCTGAATATACCGTACTTACTCACTCTGTCACCAATGCATGGAATAAAGTGCCTCTATATTTAAGACTGATCATTAACTCAAATTGCTTAAAAAAAAAGCATTAAAAGACTAACTCTTGTGCTACTGCATGGACCTTACATAATGCATGTCTCCCCTCCACCTTAACTAACATTTTTTTCCTTCCTGTTAATCTTTTGTCCACTCTCTCCCCTATTTCTTCCTTTGTTCTCTAAAACAGGCCATACTATATAACCTCTGTTCCCACAGTATTGTTGCAACCTACTCCTGAATCTACTCATAACCATCTGTATGATATGTGCTATGAATATGCATAAGATGACACTGAATTGGGATTACTGTTCACTGTATTATATTACAACTGTGGCTATCTTATGGAGAATATTGTATGTGATTACTGTTACACTGCATGTGATAACTGTTACACTATATGTGATTAGTGTTACACTGTATGTTATTACTGTTACACTGTATGTTATTACTGTTGCACTGTATGCTATTATTGCTACACTGTATGTGATTACTGTTCCACTGTATGTTACAACTGTTACACTGTATGTGGTTACTGTTACACTGTATGTTATTAGTGTTACACTGCATGTGATTACTGTTAAAGTGTATGTTATTACTGTTACACTGTATGTGATTACTGTTGCACTGTATGTGATAACTGTTACACTGTATGTTATTACTGTTACACCATATATGATTACTGTTACACTGTATGTCATTAGTGTTACACTGCATGTGATTACTGTTAAAATGTATGTTATTACTATCACACTGTTTGCTATTACTCTTTAACTGTATGTTGTTACCATTATGCTTATTAGGCTTGTTTAAATTTTTTTTACTATACTTTTTGAGATTTTCCCCTCAGGTCTCCACTGAAAATGGGCATCTACCCAGTCAGAATAACCTGGTCAACAAATGTGAAAAATTATACAAATAAATAAAAAACAATAAATGAATAAATAAATATTGCTGCTATAAATGTAGAAAGTTGCAAGAAAAACAGGATTTGTGTTAGCATGCATTTTGTGAAGGTTATGACATTTGAAACTCAAATGTATGCCACTAGTGACATTAATCTTCTGTGATTTGCCAGAAAACCACAAATTTTATGAGAAAAAAACTAAAATATGTGGCAAAAATCTGGACATTCTGTGAAAAGTTGTACAGTTGAGAGGTATGGTAGCAATTGTCTGATGTTCACATACATGCAGTTAATCATTACGGAAAATTACATGATATGCAAGAAATGTCAGTAAATACACAAATTCTTTAGAAGCAACAGCATTGCATACAAATGAGGCTGTCAGGAATACCCACACTACATACCACACACACACACACACACACACACACACACACACACACACACACACACACACACACACACACACACACACACACACACACACACACACACACACACACACACACACACACACACAAACACACACACACACACACACACACACACACACACACACACACACACACACACACACACACACACACTCTTATGGTGATGAACTTGAAAAAAACCTTCCCAAATCTCAAAGACCTCCAAAGCTGCCTAATGGTAACACTGCTCCTCAGCAATCATTAAAGTACATACCGTAAACAACAAAAAGCATCTCACATAAACCTACACCCAATGGTCCCCCAAGAACAAAGCCCATAAGGCAAGCATGCACTTCACCTAGTACTCTTGTTATTGGGGACTCCACTGTGCGATACACAGATGCCCCTCTCGCCAGTTTAGACGAGGATAGGTTAATGGTTAGTTGTTTATCTGGAGCGAGGATCAGCAACATCATGCACACACCCAAGTTACTTACCAGTCCAAAAATCCACAGCCCCTTTTTCCATTTTTGTGCATGGGGCCTCACACTTACATGCACATGCTCACTGAAACATACGACCAACTTAAAGAGTGTCCAATCCATCTAATGCATGTCTTTGGAATGCAGAGTACCCAGAGGAAATGCATGCAAACACAGGGACGATGATTCTATAACAATCCATGTGGTTGTAAATTACCTGAGACATACCTCACTGGACTATATGAAACAGACATAATGGATCTCTCAGAATATGTGTCACAGATATATAAAAGCCTTGCATTTAGAAGCATTCTACCTTCTGTCTATGCTCCTAGAGTCTCATGACTCTCACCTAAACCTGATAGTGCTGCTCACCATTCAGCCAAACTCCCTATTCCTTGGTGACTTTGATTACCCCTCTATAGACTGGGAAATGTACACTACCTCAAAGTCACAGGCATAATACTGTCTAGACTTAATACAAACAACTTGGAACAGACAGTGCAAGCTCCATCCATAGAATCAATCATACCGGAGGTCATTGCACGTCACACCCATGTCACATTCTCACTAGTAAGGCTGGATCACAAAGCTATCTCATTTGAAGTAAAAATTAGCCTGGAAAATCCACCTAAATCAGTAACATGAACAGTTCAAAGGCATATTGCATCCTGGTAAGTGGCAGTTTGTCATAATTCATGGCTTCCCCTTAACCTGAGACCACAGCTTTCTATGCAGAATTATTTACAGATTCTCTATAGCAAATATGGGAAGGGCTGCACACAGGCTGCCATAACTACAGAAATAAACCCAAAACAAATACTAAGAGCAACTCCCACAGGTGGAATCCTCACCAAAACAGGGTGTATAATAAAAGAAGAAAGCTCAAGGCCAAAATCAGGAAGAGCAACTCCCTTAAACACAAGTGCTCTCTTATGCAACTAAGCAAAAAACTAAGATGTCTAATTAAGTTCAACAAGGAAACTAGATGGTCAGGATAGCTTCTCGTGCCAAGGACAATCACAAGATCTTCTTCAGCTATGTCTGGAACCTTAGCAGTAACACACAGCCATGTGCTGAACTGGTGGTGAATGGTACCACCTTCATCTAGCAGGGTGACATAACAAAACTACTGGCTGATATACTTACAACAGATTTCATCCCCTACTCTGCTCATCTTCACTGGCGAAATCCTTCCCAAAATACTTTCCCCAGCTATCAGTAGGGAGCAGATGCCTCACCTGCTAAAGTCAATAATACTACCTCAATGGGAACCAACAACAGGCATATGACATTTCTTCAAATTTTAAAATAGCAAGCATCTCTTCATCAAACATCTATTTAGTGAAGCTACTGATCATCAAATGGACTTTTCAGCTAAAGTTTTCCTATGGCAAGATGATGGTAGGCCACCCTAGTGACCAAGAAGAAAATAAAACTTAACACCTGTCCAGTTGGGGGGATATGCCACCCACACCCCCCTATCTAAATATACCAGCTCCAAGATCACACTACAGTGGGGAAAAGGGTAAATTCTAGATGGTAGCCAACCATTGCCTTGCCCTGGGAAACAATTTCACTAAAAACCCCATTGGACGGCTGGTAGCTTCACTAAAAAGGTGTTTGATGAAGAGGTGTTCACTATTTTAAGATTGATGAAACATCATAGACCCCCCCCCCCCACAACAACATCCCCAGTTGCCTTCTGAACAGTCTAAAACAAAACCACTTGAGGCACTCTTCAACAACATCCTTGAGACAGGTTACATTCCAAGTAAAATAAGGACCGCAAAGTCATTCCCCTCCACAAAGTTGGACCATCAACTGACCCAGGGAACTACAGACACATCAAGTCTAACAAGCCAAATATACAAAACCATGGAACAAATTATCATAGAAATAATAAACAAGGACTTTAGCAACTTACAGACACTGGATTCATCACAATTTGGCTTTGTTAAGGAAAGGTCATACCTACTTAACCTGGTAGACTTCTTTGAGAGGCTCAACAAGACAATGTAGGACAGTAAAACAGTGCACACAGCATATCTCAACCTGGCTACTTCATTCAATACACTATCTCATTTAGGCATTGTTGACAAGTTCTCTGAGCTAGGCATAAACCCTTACATAACTCACTAAATTGCTGGCAGGCTCACAGACAGGACCCTAGAAGTTAGGATCAGTGAGACCACCTCTACTAAGTGAATGGTCACCAGCAGAATACCCCAAAGCTCCATGCTGGGCCTGCTTCTGTTTGGCATCTACTTCTCAGAAGTCAAGGACAACACTCAAGGCCTCTGGCTTACCAAGTTCACAGATGTGTGTAAATTGGGAGCTATTGTAGATTCTCCCCAAGAGACCAACATCTGGCAAGTGGGATTAACACAGACAAATTACTGGTTATAAAGCCATGGTCTAAAAATCAGTGCCAAAAAATGCATTAAAATATCCTTTGGGAAAGCAAACAGCACCAGAAACACTAAATCTAGGAATCTGAATGTCATTTGTAACATAAACAGAACATGCTGGAGAGAAAGATATAAGTCCCGAAGCCTATGGAACAGGTTGCCCATCTATGTAAAGGTGAGTTCATACCTTACTTTATTCAAATGATTCCATGACAACCCCTGTTCTGGCCACCATGTCTCTGAATATCTGAGGCTATCAACAAGACAAGTATTGTGCTAACTGACACCCCCCCACAACTCATTAGTTACCTCTATACTAACATGGCTCATATATAGACACCCATGATACTTGGCACCCAAATGGTTAGGGTGCATGGCTAGGTAAGGGGCCCAGTGTTTGTTAGCTCGGTGCCAACATATCAACCTATGAACCACTATATATAAATATATTTATGTGTGTGTGTGTGTGTGTGTGTGTGTGTGTGTGTGTGTGTGTGTGTGTGTGTGTGTGTGTGTGTATGAATATACATATCTAGATAAAGATATAGTTACAGATATAGATATAAATATAGATACAAATATAGTCATATATGTATATTTACATATATGTTAAGGCAGGTATGATATTTTACTTTATTTCTCTAGTATTATAAAATTACATTTATATAGTTTATCCTGTTTTACCTAAATACACAAGAAGAGTCTACACTAGCATTTATTTTCCTTGTGTTTAATAACCCTTCATTATTTCATGGACTGGTGATGTCTGCTACATTATATTGTACTACAATGGTACAGACTGTTGACATATTAGACAATTTTTTCTATGCTAAACTCAATCCTGAGTTATTCTTTTTGCTGCATATAAGACCATTAGAAGAATAATGATTTACTGACTGGAGAAAATAGCATTTCATTAATATTGTTTGGAATTTTTAAAAGACTGCATTAGTGTTTGTTCATATGCAAGATGATGACCATGGAGCAATTGCTTCGGACTATTGCTGCTATAGCCAATGTGATTGTAGTGATTGTCTAGTCCATGGTGATGCAAAGTAAGTTTCACCTATTAAGCAATTAACCAGAGAGGAAAGCACAAAGGCCCAGTTATAAGTCACCACACTTATGACCACAGGGATACTTTTTCTGTTAAGCTGCTTAACAAAAACATAATCAGGTAAAATTTCTCAAATTTGAGTGGCAAACAGAAGACAATTTTCTCTCTAAGGTTTTGAACTGAGGAAGAATACAACAAAATAAATTGGGTAACAGTTTATTCTCCTTTTCAGATCTTGTACTAGTGAAGAACTGCAGCACAGGAAAAGGATGCAGTTGGTCAACATAGTGAACTTTACCTTTTTCCCCACATTACTGCAATCTCGGAGTTGATATATTTAATTATGTGGATGTGGGGGGGGGGCAAAGCCCCTCACTTGTGTGCGTTTGATTTGCTTAGGTTTGTTTTTTTGTAGTAAGTGGCCAAGTGTTTCCTTTTCTGGAGTAAAATTCTGGTTATCCGATAGTTCTTGAAACGTTTTCGGTATAGTCATATTGTCCTTTTAGCTTCTGGGTAAGTGTAATTTCGATCAAATAATGGGGATCTATGTGTATATGTATGTGTATGTATATATACCCAACACAACCTCCTGGTGAATGCAAGCACACTCAATGCATGGACCAAACCAAATACAGAATACATAACCAAGTCCAGCATAAAAAAATATAAATCCTTCGTTGACCTCTAGTAGAATATCCAGGCAAAAAACACAAAGTCAAGCTCAATAGTTGTATTCATGTTTATAAGATGCAGGATTCCTTCAAATAACATGTCAACTTATAACGCAAATAATAATCAGGCAACAACCAAACTGGTTTTGCCTCCTGGCGTCATCAATGTATGTATTTAAAATTGATATATGCACGTATGGGAGTGGTACAGAATCCTGAAAGCCCAAAATCCTGAGACCAAAATTCTGAAAATTCAAAATACTGAAAACTCAAAATACTGAAAACACACAGGATACCAACACTCACTATATTCCAGCACAAGTACATACAGAAACGTATTACCCTTCAACTATATGCAGGGGGGCAAGCTTCCCTTGCACCCCCCCATGTGGGGGGGGTGCCATCCACATCGCCTGCTACTTAAATATATCCACTCCGAGATTGCACTTCACTATACTAAGTGCAATCTTGGAGTTGATACATTTAACTACCAGGGGATGTGGGGGGAGCAGCCCCCACATGAGTGGTGCAGGGGAGCTTGCCACCCTGCTTATACTTGGAGAAGAGTAATATGGTTTGTCTTTTATTTGTTTCTGTATGTACTTGTGCTAGAATATAGTAAGTGTTGGTATCCTGTGTCTTTTCAGGATTTTGAGTTTTCATTATTTTGAGTTTCATTATTTTGAACTTTCAGGATTTTGGGCTTTCAGGATTCTGCAATGCTCCTATACATACACACACACACACACACACACACACACACACACACACACACACACACATATATATATATATATATATATATATATATATATATATATATATATATATTCATACATATATACATGCATACACACACATGCATATGTGCACATACCTATATATATATATATATATATATATATATATATATATATATTTATATATATATATATATATATATATATATATATATATATATATATTAGAACTTGAACAAGTGTGGTTTTAAATGTGAAATCACTTGTTCATTAAAGAATAGGTCCTTTTAATGGAACCATACATGAATTTGGTTTCTTACTAAAAATAAAGTTGATTCGCTTCTGTGTGGAGTCTGCATGTCCTTCCCGCGGTCTAGTGGCATTCGAAAGACATGCATGAATGGGCGTGCCTTCGTTGAAGGTTGGGCGTCGAGCGGGCACCTCGGCACAATAAAAAAATCTACTGCCAATCATTACCGGACCGGAGTTCTGCTGTGGCAACCCCTAGCCCAGAAAAGCTGAAAGAAGAAGAAGAACAACTAAGAATAAAGTTGATTTACGGTAACCAGTTTTACTTCAGCATTCACACAGAAAGTCATGTAATAGTCCATGTCTTACGCAAAGTTTGTATTTAGACTGACTTATCTTCTTTTGATTTCTTCTTATTATTATTGTAGATCATATTTAGTCCAAGAATACCATCAATGTACACCTTTTTACCTATATAGGGGCATTACATCTTGATATTATGAATAGTTTTATGCCCACTGAATGGCGCACAGCAACAGTTATCCCACTCCACAAATGGGTAGCCACCATTGATCCTGGAAACTATCTCCCTATTAGCCTGATGAGACTGGTCTGCAAGGCCATGGAATGTGTCATCATGAAACTCATAAACAAAAACATTGGTAACCTCCAAACTCTGGATCCCACCCAGTTTGGGTTTGTGAAAGGCAGATCATGCCTCCTGAACCTGATTGACTTCTTTGAGGCAGTCAGCAAAGCCATAGATGAGGATAAGGTGGTTCACACAGCCTATCTTGACCTCGCCAAGGCTTTCAACACCATTCCCCATTCTGGAATTATAGCTAAACTCACTAAACTAGGTATAAATCCCTACGTCACAAGATGGGTTGCCAATTGGCTCACTGACAGAACCCACACTACAAAAGTTGCAGACTCCAAATCTGACCTCAAACCAGTGACAAGTGGAGTACCACAGGGTTCAATCCTGGGACCTCTCCTGTTTGGTATCTACTTCTCTGAAGTACAGGCTAACACAGAAGGCCTCTGGCTAACAAAGTTCGCAGATGACTGCAAACTAGGAGCCATAGTCATGTCCCCAAATGATGTGGACATCCTACAGAAGGACCTCACTGAGACAGATGCTTGGTGTCAGAGCCATGGCCTCAAGCTCAGTGCCAAAAAGTGCAGTCATCCCCTTTGGTAAAAACTCAGTACCCATGAGCTACCACATAAGCAGCAATCTACTTAATACCAAATGTGTGATAAGAGACCTTGGGACCCAGGTAGACAGCAGTTATTGTTCCCCTCTACTCGACACTCATTAGATCCATTATAAAGTACAATGTCCCTTTTGGAATGTACCTCACAAGACATCTGCAGCAGCTGGAAAGGCCAAAGAAGTACCTCACACTAAACCTTGTCAACATAATAAACAGGACATGCTGGAGGGATAGATTCCTGTCCCAGAGACTTTCCATACTCTGGAACAGGCTACCCATCTATGTCAAGCAAAGTTCTTCATTAGCACTCTTCAAGAAAAATTTTGATAAGTGGATGGGAAATAGGAAGTACACCCTGGGGATCACTTCTGTGTCTCTACTCAACAGTGGCACAGGAAAATAACTTTCTTGGGTGGCGTAAGCCAGGGAACCTTGTTGGCTAGGCTTACATAGGCTCTTGGGCCGATAGCCTAGTACTTACCTATGAACTTATGAACCTATGAAAGAATGGCAATATATGCATCTGTAAAGGGTTCGTGTCTGGTCTGGTAGAGGTATGTGAACTTACCTGAAAAGCTCTAGGGATATGTCAGAATGACATGGACACTGCCGAGGTTAGAGAATTTTGATCCACTGTATAGAGAACCAGCGTTAGTACTTCAGGAATCTTTACAACAGTATTGAAAGATGCAAAACTTAGAAAAAGCAAACTATGCATCTGTCTGCGAGGGATGTGTGTGACATATTATGAAACGAATGCACTGAGTAGCAATTTGTCACAGCCATTTCTCTGTAGTACTGAGTACTCAGTTGAATAGGTTCATAGGTTTGTACTAGGCTAATAGCCCTGGAGACTTTACAAGCCTAGCCAAAAAAATTGCCCAGGTGCCATGTCACCCAATGTTTGTACACAGTGCCCTTATTCAGTAGGGCAACTGGACTGATCCCTGGAGTGAACTTTCTGTTACCCATCCACTCATCAAGATTTATCTTGAAGAGGGCCAGCAAGGTGCTCTGCTTGACATGAATGGGAAGCTTATTCCAGAGTATGGGCAGTCTTTGGGAGATGAACCTGTCCCTCCAGCATGTTCTGTTAATTGTGGTAATGAGGTTGCGATCTCTGGACTGTGTGCCATGGGTGGAGGGGGGGATTGGGATTTCTTTAGGTGTAGCATTTCAAGTATGACTGGGTTTGACATGGCTTTGTAAGTCAAGCAGAGACCTCCTCTAAACAGACGATAAGAGACTGAGAACAGTTGAAGATTCCTGAGTCTGTCCATGTAGGACATGTGTTTAAGGCCTAGGATCCTTTTTATGAGGTACTTTTGTGGACTCTCCAGCTGCTGTAGGTGTTTGGTCAGGTACATGCCAAATGGGGCATTATATTTGATGATTGGTCTAATGAGGGATGAGTAGAGAGGGATGATTACCTCCTTCTTCCTTGATGCAAAACCTTTGGATATAAGATGTGCCACATAGAATGATTTTATGACCACAGTGGCAATGTGGTGGTCGAAGATGAGGTGGCTGTCGACCTGGGTGCCTAGCTCTTTTATGGCCCTTCAGTGTTCAGTGGGCTCCCATCAACATGGAAATTCATGGAAACTGAGTTTTTTTCAAAAGGGATTATAACGCATTTTTTGGTGTTAAGCTTCACGCCATGGTTCCGACACCAGTCATTGGTCTTAGAGAGGCCCTTTTGTAGGATCTCTGCATCACTTGGGTAGTTGATAATGACTCCAAGCTTGCAGTCATTAGCAAACTTGGTCAGCCAGACTTCTTCTGTGTTGATCTGGACTTCTGAGAAGTAGATGACAAACTGGAGAGGGACCAGGACTAATCCCTCTGGGACTCCACTTGTGATTGGTCGACAGTCTGACTTGGAATCCAGAACTTTCACTTTGTGGATCCTGTCTGTCAGGCAATTTGCAACCCACCTAGTGATGTAAGGATTGATGCCTAGTTTGCTGAGTTTATCAATGATACCTGAGTGGAGAATGGTATCAAAGGCCTTGGCCAGGTCAAGGTAGGCTGTATACACTGCCGTATCCTCATCCACCGCCTTGGTGACTGCCTCGAAGAAGTCATCCAGGTTCAGCAGGCAGGATTTCCCCTTGACAAAGCCAAACTGTGTGGGGTCAAGAGTTTGGAGATTGGCTATATCTTTGTTGGGCAAGTCAATAATGATGGGCTCCATAGCTTTGCATACCAGACTTGTCAAGCTAATGGGGCGATAGTTCCCAGGGTCTGTAGTTGCTCCCCCTTTATGGATTGGGATGACTGTAGCAGTGTGCCATTTGCTAGGGACATAGCCTGAGGTAAGGCTGTGATTGAACAGGGCACACAGATGTGTTGCCAGTTCATTTTGTAGCTATGTAGGATGCAGCCAGGGATATTATCAGGTCCCATGGATGCTGCATTCTTGGCTTTGAACAATGCAGCTTTTAACTGTGCCACAGAAATGGTGGGCACCAGGCTTTCTTCTGGTATTGTGATAGGGCCCTGGGGGGGTAAAGTTGGCATTGAATCTGTCAGCCACTATGTTGGCTATATCTATTGGCTCAGTATAGGAAGTGGCATTGTGCAATAACTCAGAGGAAATCTGGGTATCACCTCTGACGTTTTTGATATAGATATAGAAGACTTTGTGGTTGTTTTTGGTGTCAGCCACAATTCTGCCTTCAGAGCTGGCTTTAGAGGATTTGATAAGGGATCTCAGCTTTTTGTTGAGACTGATAAGGGAGGTTTTCCTGTCTTGTGACTTCATTTTTTTCCTGGAACAGTTTCTTTCTTCTGTTGTAGAGTTTATTAATGGCTGGAGACCACCAGATTGGCTTCCTTTTATTGGAAGAGAGCATCTTAGTTCTTTTATTGGAAGAGAGCATCTTAGTTCTGTTTGGTATGGCAAGGTTCATGCATTTATGTACATGCTCGTACAGTGCACTGGAGTATGATTTGGCAGTCATGCAGCTATTTTCCATTGGCTTGGGTGCCGAGAATTTAGCCATCTCTGGTTTTAGGAGCCCAAAGTCTACTTTAGAGACTTCTAGTGCTCAGGGGGTGAAGAGTGCACCAAGGGATGAGAAACTCAGCAGTGAGGCACTTTCTGCTCTACCTTAAAAAGACTTAAATCTAATAATTCATGGATGAGTAAGATTTCATTGGTGCAAGAAATCTGAGCTGATGGTTACAGAATACTTTCACTGGAGGTTGCAAACTCACGTAAGGAGTGGAGGTATTGGTTGTGTGAGATCATATCATTAATGGACACACAGCAGTGCAAGGTATGTGCTGGTGTATTTAGTAAGTATAACATGCATCTGATGAGTTAAAAATAAAGGGTGCACAGTATGTTTTCTGGCACCCACAGTCTTTTTTAGAACTAGGGGGCCCCTGGGGATAAAGGCTTAAGTTGCCACAACAGTGCATGGCACTTTTAGCTATTTTCCCACCAGCTATGCATTGTAGGAAGTGGTTAGGAAAAAGTGCATGCACAGCTGTCATTTGAACTCTCAACATTAATGTTATGAGCTGTTACAATATTCCTCTTGCAATCACAGATATTTCACCAACCAGTGATAATTAGTCATTCCTGAAATAAATCTTTGGACATAATGTAGATAAAAATACATATGTAAATAAAATGAAATAAATGTATGAAGTGAAGGTGCAGAACATATCAGCAATGTCTACCCCAATGTATTACTAGAACATAAAGTACACTGTTTTTATACAGAGAGTGCACAACTGGGCAGATCAGTGCAACCCAAATGCTATATCACATCACACATTTCTGTTTTCTTTATTTACTTTTTTTAATTTATTTATTATTTGTTGACAGGGAAAGTCCAACTTGGAATGAGTCAATTTTCAGTAGAGCCCCAGGCAGAAACGATCCAGATGCATGTGTTTTTGTAGTGTTGCTGCAAGGGATGACTATGCAATGTATGAGACACTAATACAAGCTATTCTGCAAAAAGCAAGCGTTCATAAACATCCATAGCTGCACGGCATTTAATGGCTGTTCTCCTGTACTGCTGTTTATTTTCATGCCATGTATGCTGTGAACACACATACTACAGCTCAGTGGTGTTTGACAGCTTCAGCATAGCCTAGCTGTTCTCTAACTTGTACCCATGCTCTTGTTCATGCGGTGTATCTCATCTGCATAATAGAAAACTGCTTTAGCAGCTTTAGTGTACAGTTCTTGAATGTTTTGCTCTCTCTCTCTCTGCTTTATCATGTGTATCATTAAACTGTCAAAGCTGGATAGTGACCCTGAGTCTATGTTGTTAGCAGAAAATGCCTCTAAGTTCCAGTGTACATACACCATGTATCATTGGATATCAAGAAATCTGATAGTAACAGTACCATATTTGTAGAGTATGAGTATAAAGTTGCAAGAGAGAGAGATGGCTGTCTTATTTTTTTTTCTCATAGCACCTTTACTTTTTTAGATTTTCCTTAGAGAAAACGCAGGACTTTCTTCACAAATGGCAAATGCCTAGAGATCCCAAGGACAACAGTGTTCTTCCAATTAACACTTCAGATTAGGATTGCAGGGTCTAACTGTCACTTTGCTCCTTTTTGCCATCAAATTGAAAAAAAAAAAAAAAGCTGTCAAGAATCAGTCTGCTGGGGCCAGACTGACCTTAAACATCATTGAGAATGTAAATGCGCTTAAGGTATTTAGAAGGAAAAACAACAGCACAGAAATATTATATTCTTTTCTCAGACCAGCTGAAAACTAAATATTATGATAAGACAGGAAAATAGCCATAGTAAGAATACATTTAATTCAGAAGCTAACAAGCCCTTAAAAGCCTATGAAACATGTAAATGTATGACTTACGTGACTAAATGTTCAGCACCGTAGTGAAATTTTAGTTAACAGATGTTATCCCTATGCCACTATCAGCCTCATTGGTCATACCTTCTTTTAAAAAAATGACAAGGTTTATCAGCTCCAGAATTCAACTGGTATTTAGTAAGTTTATGTTACATTTAATACAATGCTCAGTAGTACCAAATTTGCTTTCATTATCTTCAAATTTCTAATGAAATGAGCATCTTATAAAATGGCTTAAGTGGTCATAATAACATTCAAGAATGGCATTAGCTTCCATGCACGTACAATGACATATCTTCATGAATAACAAACAGTGAATTCAGAATGTGATGAAAACAACAGATATGGATATATGAATCTTTACATACACACACACACACACACACACACACACACAAAATCAATAACATATGCCCACACATGCAAACATATGCAAGCATACAAACACACGCATATGTTTACATACATACACATGCATGCACACATACACAGACACATACAAATTGAACATACAAACACATGCAAACATATATTCGTTCACAGAGATACACACACACACAGTGACACAGAAGTGATACCCGGGGTAAACCTACGATCTCCCATCCACTCATCAAGATTCCTCTTGAAGAGAGTCAATGAGGGACTCTGCCTAACCTGGACTGAGATTTTATTCCAGAGTGAAGGGAGCCTCTGGGTTATGAATCTGTCCCTCCAGCATGTCCTATTTATTTCAGTGCTGAGGTTCAAGTCTCTCGAGCGTGTAGCTCAATGGGATTTGGATTTTTTTAGGTGCAGCATGTCCCTTAATTCCGGGTTGGACATGGCTTTATACGTCAGGCACAGGTCGCCTCTGAGCAGGCGGTATGCCACTGAGTAGAGCTGGAGTTTCTTTAACCGGGCAGTATATGGCATCTGTTTGAGCCCTTTGATCCTCTTGGTGAGGTACTTTTGGGGTCTTTCCAGTTGCTGCAGGTGTTTGGTAAGGTATATCCCAAAAGGGGCATTGTACTCGATTATGGGCCTGATGAGTAAAGAGGCACGATGACCTCCCCTAATCTAGATGTGAATCCCTTCATGATTAGGTGGGCTATATAAAATGTTTTTCTAACCACTTTGGCCACGTGGTTGTCAAATGAGAGATTGCTATCAACTTGGGTCCCCAAGTCCCTAATTACTTTTTCTGTACTTAATGGATTACCACCTATGTGGTAATTTGTGGGCACTTTGTTTTTGCCAAAGGGGATGACTATACACTTTTTGGCGTTTAGCTTGAGGCCATGACTCTGGCACCAGTTGTCTGTTTCTATGAGGCCCTTTTGGAGGATGCTTGTGTCGGCTGGAGAGTCGATTATGGCACCCAGTTTGCAGTCATCTGCGAACTTGGTCAGCCACAGTCCGAGAAATATATACCGAACAAGAGAGGTCCCAGGACTGAGCCTTGTGGGACGCCACTTGTAACTGGTTTGGAGTCTGACATGGCTCCAGCAATTCTAACCATGTGGGTTCTGTCCTTGAGCCAGTTTGCAACCCATCTAGTGACATAGGGGTTTATATTTAAGCTGGTGAGCTTATCTATAATGCCCTAGTGGGGTATTGTATCGAAGGCTTTTGCGAGGTCCAGGTAGGCTGTGTGGACCACCTTTTCTTCGTCAATGGCCTTGGTGACTGTTTCAAAGAAGTCAACCAGATTTAAGAGGCAGGATCTTCCCTTAACGAAGCCGAACTGGGTAGGATCCAGTGTCTGTAGGTCCCCAATATCTTTATTTATGAGGTTCATGATGATCCTTTCCATAGCTTTGCAGACCAAGCTAGCCAGGCTTATGGGGCGATAGTTTCCAGGGTCCGTTGAGGCACCACCTTTGTGGAGAGGGGCCACTGTTGCTGTACGCCACTCTTCGGGTACATATCCCGTAGTAAGACTGAGATTGAACAGTAGTTTTATGTTTGGGTTTAGCTCTTCTTGGAGTTCATGTAGGACGCAGTCCGGGACACCGTCGGGTCCCACTGATGCTGTGTTTTTTGCTTTGGAGAGGGCGGCTCTTACCTGAGCATCTGAGATGTCAGGGGGGCAGCACTCTGCTGGGATAGATATTTGCCCTTTTGGTGGGGAGGGGGGGGGAGAAGTTTGCATTGAACCTGTCAGCTAGGATGCTGGCAATGTCTGTGGGTTCGGTGTATTTTTTGTCATTTTGGACTAATTCTGAGCATATCTGGGAATTCCCACCCAGGTTCCTGACATAACTAAAGAAAGCCTTGTGATTATCCTTAGTGTCCTGTGCAATTTTTCTCTCGAAGCTGGCCTTAGACAATTTTATGAGTGCCCTTAGTTTTTTGCTAATACTGATCAGAGATGCCTTCCCTTTTTGGGATTTTGCTCTATCATGTAGTAGCTTCCTCCTTCTATTATTTAGTTTGTTTATGGCTGGGGTCCGCCAGACAGGATGTCTGCCTTTGAAGGATTGGGTCTTGGTTTTATTTGGGATTGCATGATCCATGCATTCCTGAAGGTGTTCATAGAATGCGTTTATAAAGGATTCTGCGGTCTGGGCCGTATTTTCCACAGGCCCGGGGGCTTTGAAGGATTTCGCCTCGGTTTTGAGGCGTGTGAAATTTGCTTTAGAGAAGTTTTTCACTGTGGTTTTCTGGGCAGGGGCTGCGGTCGGGATGTGAATATCCAGTGAGATTAGTTTATGATCTGATCTTACCAGTGAGGGATACACTACTGGTCTGGAGCATAGAGTCCCCATGCTGGTGATGATCAGGTCCAGTATGTTTTCCCCTCTTGTGGGAGTGGTAACAAGTTGTTCCATACCATTTGAGTTTATAAATTCTAGGAACCTTTGGGATAGGGTGTTAGAGCTAGAGTAATGCTCCCAGTCTATGTTTGGGTAGTTGAAGTCGCCCAATATAATGGTGTTTGGAGAGACCTTCATATTTTCCAGTGTTCTCAGGAAGGCCGAGTGGGGTTCCTGGGTTTGAGAGGGTGGTCTGTAGCAGGCTATAAACTGGAAGGCAGTTTTACCCACTGTTAGTTGCACATGGATAGTCTCTGATGCTCTGTGCTTTGCCACCAACCTGGAGGTGTTGGTATCTTTGATGAATATCAACACTCCCCCTCCTTTTGTGGTTCGGTCCAAGTTTTGGGGCCGAAAAGCATGGTATGAGGTATAACCTGGTAGTGCTGGTGTGCTCTCGGGAGCCCCGAACCAGGTTTCTGCTACTGCACAGATATTGATCTTCTCCATGCTAAGGAGAGTTTCAAGTGCATGCATCTTGAGGTTTAGACTTCTGGCGTTGAGTAGCATTACTCTTAGTTTCTTATCCCTTGTGATACCTATGGAGGTGGGTTTGTCTTTTGAGCCTTGCCTAAAAAAGGCACTAGGGGGGTAGTAAGAGCCTTTGCCAATATCCGAAAGCCCAGGGGAAACAGGTGCAAGCTGTCCCTAGCGAAGCATCGTGGCTTGTCGAGCATATCATCCCAGGCTGACAGGCATTGGATCCCCTTTGAATGACACCAGTACTTAAACCAATTGTTGAAATTGATCATCTTGTCTTCATATTGTGGCATCATTCTTGGTGAGGGTAAGATGATACTCAAGGTCAGGGTCATACCGGCCTGAGCTACATGCTCAGAGTACTCCTCTATGTCTCTTTTTATGTAGTCCAGGGAGGTACGTCTCAGGTCATTCACATCAGCATGGACAATGACTGAGTCATATTTGTACTTGCCTTGGAGTGACCTGAGTGCTTGTGTTATGTGGTGGATCCTAGCGCCCGACAGGTTGCTCACAGTGACATTCTCCTTGTTCAGCCTGGTGAGCAGGACGTCAGTGTGCCTGATGATAGAGTCACCTATTACAAGTGTATCAGGTGTGTTGTTTAGCCTTAAGGGCTGTGACTTTTCGGCACACTGGCTTTGTGAGATATGTGTTGCACGTGTTTTGTTTTGGGGTAGCGGTTAGACAAGATGAATTCTTCTTTATTCTGATCTGTTGTACAGCATACTCCTTTTGAGTTCCACTGCAAAGGTAAATAATTGTACTGATTACAGTTCTGAAATAGAAGTATCCTGTTGTAGATTGTTAAAGTGTAAGCTGGCAGCACTATTTGGTTATTTATTTAACTACCATGTGTTTAGCTCTGAAATCACAATGAGCTTCCAGTCTGTTCTGCTGTAAATTAGGATGAACATACGGGATATAATAATGTTAAACCAGAGTCTGGACCTAAATAACTAGCACTGTACAGTGGTGTGTAACTAACACTGGGATTCCATTACTTTACTGTATTATATCACCCATGTAAAGCACTCACTGGGAATTCCTGCTATTATACTATTGCAAATGCTTGAACATATTGATTGATTACCTCATGATAATAATGTCTAATTTCCATCATTTGGTGCTCACATATTCACCAATTTGGACGAATTGCACAGTATACTGGTCAGTAGGAGGATTGCACTTTACCTATTTTATGATTTGCCAAAAGTAGTGTATTGCCCCCCCCCCCACCACCACCACTTCCAAATTAGGAGGTCTCCGTTCCTCACACTCACCCATTATATAGAAGTGAGTTATACTGATTCATAACACAGTGTTCTTCTTCTGCTTATCTTTATCTTTTCTTGCCATAATATTTAATTTCCCATCTCCTGCCCTCACAATCTGTCTCTAACATCCTTCTCCTCAGCTCATTTAGCCAATGGCAGTATTAAATGCACCTCACACTAACAACTCCTTTCATTTCAGCCTTTAGCGGTAGTAACCTTACAGTAACATTCTTCCTTCCCTTTCACTTTAGCTTTGCATGACAGCATTACTCCCACATTTCCTCCAGCTGCATAGCACTCATAAGGATTTTGTGGGAATGAAGGCAGAACTTATGGCCATTCTACATTTCCATTTCAGCCTATGGTGGCACAAAGGCTTTACTCATTGTTGTACTCCATTTCATCTCACCACTCCAACACAACAGACATTTGCTTCCCCTTCAAGACTCCATCTTATGTACACACACACACACACACACACACACACACACACACACACACACACACACACTTGAGCGCGAGCACACAGACATTCACTCTTCTGACAATTCAGCTCATGTACAACTTTTCTATATATAATCTAACACCTTGTCAATTTTCTTCCTCAGTAAAGGAATATCAGTCTGCTACCCTGATTGAGGAGATATACTGCCTGTCTCATATACAGCAGATGAGATACAAAACTACATTTATCACAAAACATGCCACCGCTTTAGCCGCTTTTTTAACTAACGCAAATTACATTACTCAAAAGTAAGTCTGCATTACGATTCATCTGCTGTAAGATTTATACTGCACATTCGCCACTGTTTTCAAACTAGTCCTCAAAATGCCATACCCTATCTTTCTTAAATTTCTTAGGAAAGGAGACATCCAACTAGCCCTGGGATAAGCAGAACATCTTATCCACCTTCTAATTCTTATAAAAAAGAATAAAGTTAGGTACCTTAAATATCAATCGATAGACAAACAAATTATCACAATTTGAAACAGGACTAGGCATTGACTACAGATGCAAAAATCTTTTAGTTATGTACTTACCATAACTTTAGATGTTTGGGATGCATCTCGCCTACATTCTGTACTGATGGGTTCGGAGCCGATCCTCGGCTCCGACTCGGCACGCTATGCTAAAGAGCGAAGTCTCTAATTGGCTGAGCTATTCTATATCCCAGGATGCACCACCACCAATTCCCCAGATCTTGTTTGTCTGCACACATGCACCCACGCATGCACTGCTGATATAACATTGCCAGATGTTTCAAGATGAAACGGTCGAACTCGAACCGTCCGGTCTCTTCTGATCTCCAAGGCAGGGGGAAGGAGGGTGGGTATTAGGAATGTAGGCGAGATGGATCCCAAACATCTAAAGTTATGGTAAGTACATAACTAAAAGATGTTATGTGATCCTATCTTGCCTACATTCTGTACTGATGGGACAGCATCCCTAGCACATGATTCCTGGGTGGCTCACTGGAAAACACTCCTGAGAACTGTGGAACCGAAGGAAGCTCGCCCCCGAGATGCCACATCCAATTTGTAATGAGAAATAAAGGTTTGAGGAGAGGACCAGGTAGCCGCAGCACAAATGTCACTAATGGCAAGCTTAGCATGAAATGCTGCTGAAGTAGCCATAGCCCTTGTAGAATGAGCTTTCACAGTGGTTGTAAGCTCTCTATTAGAAAGAAAATAAATACGACTGATACAGTCTCTGATCCACTTGGCAATAGTGACCTTCATGACGGCTTTGCCCAATTTATTGTCTGAAAAGGACACAAACAACTGATCTGTTTTTCATGTTTGGTGTGTCCTATCTAAGTAGAAACGCAATTGTCTGTGGACATCCAATGAATGGAAGATATATTCTGCTCTGTCTGAGTAATTGGGGAAGAAAACTGGAAGTTCCAAAGACTGTTGAAGACAGAAACTAGAACAAACTTTGGGAACAAAAGATGGATTAGGCCTAAGGGATACTCTATCCTTGTGAAAAACTAGGTACGGCGGGTTGACACATAGGGCTTGAAGTTCCGAAACTCTTCTGGCTGATGTAATTGCCACCAAAAAAGCGGTCTTCCAGGAAAGAAATTTCAAGTCAGAAGTTGCTGCCGGTTCGAAGGGGGAAGAGGTCAAGGCACCTAATACGAAATTGAGATCCCATGGTGGAGCAGGATGAGAAACTGGAGGACGTAGCAGCCCAGCACCTTTCATGAAGGCTTTACACAACTTATTGCTCATCAAAGGTGGGTCTATACTTGCATGAAAATTAGAAATAGCTGC
Organism: Protopterus annectens; assembly: GCF_019279795.1. Lineage (NCBI taxonomy): Eukaryota > Metazoa > Chordata > Ceratodontiformes > Protopteridae > Protopterus > Protopterus annectens. The sequence continues at coordinate 226,246,688 of NC_056726.1, forward strand.
TAATTGAACCTTAATGGTAGAGACTGAAGAACCTTGATTGAATAGGGAAGCTAAGAATTTCAAAATGTCCGCCAATGGGGCAGTAATGGGCTCTAAACCCCGGAGTTGGGCCCAAATGGCGAATCTCTTCCATTTACTATTATACATTTTCTTAGTCGAATTCTTGTGGGCCGAGGACAAGATATGTATAACTTCTGAGTCCAAAACCTGGTTCCTGACTATAGTCGGAAGTGGAGGAGCCAAGCTGTTAACTTCAGTGAGTGAAGGGACTGGTGAAGCTGTCCCGACTGGTGGATCAAGAGATCTGGAACCTGGTCCAGGAACCATGGACCGTCCAGTGCGTATTTCCGAAGAAATGGTGGCCAGACTTGATGACGCCAGTATGGGGCAACTAAAATCATCTTGCACTGCAAGTGAGTCGCCTTCTGGATCACCCTGGGGAGAAGGGGAACCGGAGGAAAGGCGTACAGTAAGCCGGTGGGCCAAGCTTGGACTAGGGCGTCCTTGGGAAACCCCCCCGGAACCGGGGTAAGAGAAAAGAACCGTAGACATTTTGTGTTGAGGGGAGTTGCAAAGAGGTTGCAACAAGGAGTTCCCCATCTTCTGAAGATCTGAGATGCTACTCTGTCGTTCAGAGACCACTCGTGCGGGGAGAGAATGGTTCTGCTCAGTCTGTCGGCTATCACATTGGATCTCCCCGGAATATGTGTTGCTACCAAGAAACGGTTGGTTGCAACAGCCCAATTCCATACTCTCATGGCCTCTCTGCAGAGAGGGTAGGACCTGGTCCCTCCCTGCTTGTTCAGGTACCAGACTACTGACATGTTGTCGGACTGAACGGTAATCATACCTTGGGGGAGGTAGCAGTGTAGTGCTTGAAGCGACAGAAGCACTGCCCTCATTTCCAGTATGTTGATGTGTAGGGAAGTCTCGTCGGGGTGCCACTTGCCTTGAACTGACCTGCCCAGGTAATGTCCCCCCCACCCCGTCTGGGAGGCGTCCGTAGTCAAAGTGGCCATTGGAGGAGGAGGAACGAAGGGTCGCCCCTGATCCAGGTTGGATGAGGTAAGCCACCAACGGAGGTCCTGTTTGCACGTCTCCGTGATTATAATTTGGTGACTGAGAGGAAGTTCCTGATACGACCACTGGACCGACAGGAGCCACTGGAGAATCCTCATGTGTAATCTTGCTAAGGGGACCAGGAGAACGGTAGCCGACATGGAACCCAACAGTTGTAGGACCATCCTTGCTGGGGCTTGGCGGTTGAGGAGCAATGCTCGGACTTGAGATTGTAATGTTTCTATTCTCTCTGTAGGAAGATAGACCCCGCATTTGCCTTGAGTCTATGTCTACCCCGATAAACCGTATAAGCTGAGATGGCAGCAACACAGACTTTGCCCATTTGAAGGTGATTCCTAGGGAGGTTCCTAGAGATATAGTGGCTGCTAGGTTCTGTAATAGTAGATGCCTGGAGGTGGCAGTTAGGAGCCAGTCGTCTAGATACGGAAACACCTGGAATCCTAGACTCCTCAGGTGAGCAGTCACCACCGCCAAACATTTGGTGAACACCCTGGGGGCTGTAGTGAGACCAAAGGGCAGTGCGCAGAACTGGAAATGACTGTCTCCCAGGCTGAAGCGCAGATGTCTCCTGGACGCCTGATCTACCAGAATGTGATAATAGGTGTCCTTGAGATCTATGGAGCACAACCAAACACCTTTCTCCAGTAGCGGGAGAATTGATTGTAAGGTGACCATCCGGAACTTGGACATCTTGACTGATCAATTCAGGTTGCTGAGATGCAAAATAGGCCTCAAGTCCCCGGTCTTTTTTGGCACCAAAAAGAATTTTGAGTAAGTCCCTAATCCGGTCTGGTCTACGGGGACCGGTTGGATGACTCCTTTTTGAAGCAGCTTTGAAATTTCGATGGCTGCAATATCCCATTGACTGGGTGGCGGGTCCGGGATTTTCCTGGATGGAGGGGGGGGGGGTGTGTGAAAAGGGGATGACGTAACCTCCGGCGATGATTCGGAGCACCCATTGGTCCTGAGTGATACTCTCCCAGGCCTTTAGGTGCCTTGAAAAACGACCCCCGACTGGCTTCGGAGCTGCGCAGTCGGGCAATCCTTCAGGGATGCTGAGAGGTTGAAGAGCCACGAAAGGACTCGCGGTCTCCAGTGTTGGGAGGCCTCTGCCGCCTCTGGGACGGCGTCTTCCAGAAAAATTTCCCCCTCCTCTGCCTCTAGAAGGGGGATCATCCTGCTGTGAGGGGTAATTCTTCTGAGATTTACGGAACCACATTTTCCCTCCTCTTTTAGCCTTGGGATAAGGCCGAAAGGGAGAGGAAAACCGTGCTCCTACGGCAGTCAAAGTCTTACCCTCTTTTTCACAGTGGGTCAAGGTGTCCTTTAACTTGGGTCCAAACAAAAAGGACCCATCAAAGGGAGCGTCGGCAAAGGAAGACTTGAAGGCCTCCGCAAAATGACACAGGCAGAGCCAGGCTTGTCTCCATAGAGCAACACCCGTACCCGCCACTCTACTCGCCCCCTCGGCTGCATACGAAATGAGCCTCATGGACGAGTTCGATATCGACGACAGGGTAGCCAACTGAGAGCTAACTGTCTGGGCTAACTGCTCAGGCAGGTTACCAGAGAGGGTATCTGAGAGTTCCTTGATCAGGTGCCTCTGAAGTCTAGTGAAGTGCGTGAGGTAATTCAGAGACCTTAATGTAAAGGCTGCTGAAGAAAGGGTGCTCTTCCCGTACCGGTCGGGAGGATGGACAGACGTCGAAGCCTCTGCCACATCTTGCTGGGTAGCAGATGCCACCACCATAGCATCTACAGCCACACCCTTGGTGAGAAATTCCTTTTCCGGGGGCGCTGACAAATATTTGTTAGGGCGAGCAGGCACCGGTTCCACAGAATCTGGATGTTCCCACGCCCTTCGAGAGATCAAATCCAGGAGCTCATCGAAGGGCGGAGACACCCAGGAGGCAGAGGGCTGAGCCCCGAAGGCCTTGAGGAACACCGACTCGTCAGAGGAAGGGGGTTTGGTCTGCCCGCCGCCTCATTGTTTGAGGACTTCCAGGATGTCCGCAAAGGAGACATCATCTGAGGCCGACTTGGGGGACCCTTCCGCATCATCAAGATCGGTGTCGGAGGTGATAGACTCGTCAGGGGAGTCGACGTGCTTCCTCTTGCACTGTTTTTTTCTTGGGGGTTCCTCCGAAGACTCTTCAGAGGGACCTCCAGGAAGAGGGGGACCCCCAATGGGGGTGACCTCAGGCCCCAGGGCTCTGCTGTCTTGAGACAGGGGGACTACAAAGGACCCAGTCTCCATGCCTAGGGAAGGTGCCGGGGAGAGAAGATTTGGCCAAAGCACTCCTCATGGCTCTAAAGGCCGGACCCCCAAAATCCTGGGAAGGTCTGACCCCCAAAGCCATAACAGCAGACGGCACTCCCGCAGTCGACGCACCGAGAGAGAGGCTCGGAACCGAAAACATCGGCCCCGAAGCGTCACCCCCGGGGCCGACTGAAGAGGTCCGTGTACCGAAGGCAGGATTAGGAGTAAGATTCAGAGCCGACCCGAACACCTCCATCGGCTCCACCAGCACCGACTCCAACGGTGCCGAGGCTGTTGGAGGAGGAACCAAGGCTAAAGGGTGGACCATCTGCTCCGAAGCCGACTGGGCTGGAGCCAAAACTAACTTTTTGAAGACTGGAGACTGAAACAGCCTTTGGAGCACCCTGTCAGTGTCGGAATCTGACATCTTGGAAGATCGGGAGGAGATCGAACGGGTCCAACTAGACTTCTCCACCGGCTCCGAAGGACTTGGGGACCGGCTCCGAATTGTCTCGATCAAAATCGGTGCCGAAGGAGACTCCATTGTAATTTCCCTCAGTGCCAAAGAGGACTTCGGCGCCGAAGGGGAAGAGTCTGAGCGAACAACCCTCATCGGCTTCGAAATCAGCGGAGCCGATGAAGGTGACCCGCCTCTCGAAGCTCCAGCCATCGGCTCCGAAGCCAGAGGAGTCGGGGCTGGAGGCATCGAGGCAGACTGTTCCGCCCTCGGCTCCAAAGTCCGTGGAGCCGATGGAGAAGCCTGCCTAGATTTCTTAGTGGTCGGTTCCGACGGGCTGGTCGGAGCCGATGATTTCTTTTTCTTTGAGGAAGAAGAAGAGGAAGATAAGGCCTCTTCAAAAGTAGGCTTAATAAGTCCTTTTAAAATCAATTTATTTTTCCTCTCTTGGAGGACTCGAGAGGAAAAAGCGTGACACACACTACAAGACTCCTGAAGGTGTTTGGGTCCTAAACAGTACATGCAAAGGGAGTGATCATCCGTTATGGACATTTTTTAATTGCATCTAGTGCATTTTTTAAACCCAGAGGGTCTGTGCTCTTTTGACATAATGCCAAACAGTTAGAAAAAAACACAGGAAAAAAATGAATAATCAGAACAAACTCACTTTACAGTAAAATAGAAGTTAACCAAAGGGTATTGGTCACACAACAGGAGGGCCAAGAACCCTCTAACTAAAAACGGGAACTTGATCACCTCACAAAACGCTACACAAAAAGGCTCACTCACGCACGAGGGGAAGGCCCCTCTAACTTAAACGGAAACCTTTCCCTGAAAAGCAATTTTTTTACCACAAAAAAGTTCAGAAAACTCACTCATACACAACGATAGCCGTTAAAACAGCTTTTTGGTTAAGTTTAAGAAAATTCCTGACAGAAAATTCTAATAAAGAAAGCACTTAGCTCAGCCAAGCTCGAGACCACGTCTTTGCTTTGTAAGCGGCAAACGAGATCTGGGGAATTGGTGGTGGTGCATCCTGGGATATAGAATAGCTCAGCCAATTAGAGACTTTGCTCTTTAGCATAGCGTGCCGAGTCGGAGCCGAGGATCGGCTCTGAACCCATCAGTACAGAATGTAGGTGAGATAGGATCACATAACATTAGATGATATTCCAATCACAAAATACTGGTTAGAACTCTGCAGTTCCAACAATATCTTATATAATTTTTTTTTTGTTTACAAAGATAATCTGACTGCTTACTTGAGATATATATATTTTTTTGGTTCCGCGAAACCAGAACTGCGAATCCTAAATTTCAAATAAATGTCGAATTTCGACATTTCCGACTGTGCCACACCTCCACACCAGTGCTACCATGGGTCAAAAAGATGGCGAGATTTTGCCGTTCGGAATTGTGGTGTTCGACATTTTGGACAGTTGTCCTTTGGTATTCGCATAAGCGGGATCGACAATATGAAGGTAAACTATTTTTTTTGCTTGTTAGAAACAAAACAAAGATTGCTGTTCTGGAAGTATGTTTTGGAAACCCAGATAATGATATCCATCTAAACTTTTTAATGACTTAGCTTGTATTAAGAATTTCCTCTTATACACACACACACACACACACACACAAACACATATATATATATATATATATATATATATATATATATATATATATATATATTGTATATGTCAACAATAAGCACCCAACATCTATCTTTGAATTACTTGAACAAATATTAGTATGTATGTACCTCACTAGGCACATGAAAGGCATTATCCTCTTGGCGAACTTTTACCCCAAATTGCTGTAGGACCATGTGCCACATCACTAAACAGACATAAATATATCCATATCATTGGATTAACTCACAGAGTAAAAGACAGAACTAGACCAAATTTGGGAGACAATATGACTTCCCCGCCTCACATATCACACTGATGCATTGAACACTCAGTTAATGACAACTCTCTGAGTGACTATTAACCATCCTCTCCTACTTGTCATTGAAAACTCATAATGCCCATCACGGGTGTGGAAAATACTTTCTGATACTTTTAGAGTCCATTGACTAGAAACCCATATACAACAAAACATATGACTGTCATCATTTTTCCTTTCTTGAAGATGATCTTACTTCAGCCCAATACAAGCTTTTTTTTTTTTTTTAAAGCAGACATCAGAAAGCACAGACAAGTTCAAGATTTATCACTGAAACCGCTGTCAGAGCTGTAAGATTTATACCTGAAATTAAAAAAAAAAAACAAAAAAAAAAAACAAAACACTTCTCATACACTGATTCTCATACAAAAAAAAAAAATATCTGCTTTTACTGTATTTGTGTTTCTTTCTACTTTATTTTGCTTTTGCGTCATCTTAATAGTACTCAATTGTATTTATTACTGCTTGGTGTAACTCATTCTAAGCCTTTTAGTTTAAGCACTTGGGCTTCAAACCAGTTGCTTTACATTAAGAAGGTTTGTGGTCTGCACTATAGTGGCAGAACAGGTAGCTTACATCCTTCTAAGTTGGGAACTGCTGATTGAGGGCTCGGTGTCTGTTATTCTAAAAGTGTATTAGTTCTGGTTTAAGCACTTGGGCTTCAGGCCAGTTATTTTACATTAAGAGGGTTCGTGGTCTGCACTCTTGTGGGAGGAGAGGCTGGACTCTGCCCTTCTGAGCTGGGAATTTCTGGTTAAAGGCTTATAGTGCCTGCATATTTGAACTGTTTCTTACTAAAATTGGTACACCTTGTTTGCAGTAGCATAGACTAGATCCAGGCCTGCTGAATCTAGCTTTGTTTGTATAACTTGAGCACTAATCCAGGCATTCTTTAAAGTATTCAATTGTATTCATTACTGCTTGGTAGTAACTTGATTAAAGTGTAGCTATCATTCTAAGTCTTTTGGATTAAGCACTTGGACTTCAGACCAGTTGTTTTACATTAGGAAGGTTTGTGGCCTGCACTGTGGTGGCAGGACAGGTAGCTTACATCCTTCTAAGTTGGGAACTGCTGATTGAGGGCTCAGTGTCTGTTATTCTAAAAGTGTATTAGTTCTGGTTTAAGCACTTGGGCTTCAGGCCAGTTATTTTACATTAAGAAGGTTCGTGGTCTGCACTCTTGTGGGAGGAGAGGCTGGACTCTACCCCTCTGAGCTGGGAATTTCTGGTTAAAGGCTTATAGTGCCTGCATATTTGAACTGTTTCTTACTGAAATTGGTACACCTTGTTTGCTGTAGCATAGACTAGATCCAGGCCTGCTGAATCTAGCTTTGTTTGTATGCTTGTTGTTTGTTTGCTTGTTATTTCCCTGAAATGCTAATTCCACCTAAAACGCGGCTTTTCAGCGCTTCTGTGGATCCCTAGTAATATCTGCATTGCTTACTGTACTTATTTCCTTGTTTCACTTGAAAGAAAGTTACTGTTTGTCATTTTTGCATGTAAGTTACCTGTAACACATTGCATTTAAGTTACCTGGCACTTGCTCACTAAAGCAATTATATAAGTCAGCACTAAAAAATTAAAAGCACTACACCCTCACAAACTCCCCTTGAGTACCTTGTTCCCCATTGGCCCTTTTTTCAATTATAAAGGAATTCCCAATACTATTCTAGCATCTCCAAAGGTCAGTTGTCAATCTCCTCTCCGGTCCAGCTGGTGAATCTGGGAATCTTGAGGCAATGTTACAACTGCCTCATGTACACAGACAACCCTCTCCTCCTCCCAACAAATTCCAACATATGTGAGAGATGCAACCATATAGCCAAACTGAAGGCTAAGCTCTCTCAACTCAGTACTGGCGTAACCAGTCAGGAGGAGAAGGAAACCACACTCACTACAATTCCAGTCCCACATAGACCTACCACGACAGCAAACCAAACACATAAACACACAAAAACATACTCGGAGGCTCTAAATAAAAATCTGCCTAAGCAGCAGAGACCTCCAAAGCAGACACCCAAGCAACCGCTACCCCAAAACAAAACACGTGCAACACATAGCTCACAAAGCCAGTGTGCCGAACAGTCACAACCCTTAAGGCTAAACAACACACCTGATACACTTGTAATAGGTGACTCTATTGTCAGGCACACTGACGTCCGGCTCACCAGGCTGAACAAGGAGAAGGTCACGGTGAGCTGCCTGTCGGGCGCTAGGATCCGCCACATAACACAAGCACTCAGGTCACTACAAGGCAAGTACAAATATGACTCAGTCATTGTCCATGCTGGTGTGAATGACCTGAGACGTACTTCCCTGGACTACATGAAAAGAGACATAGAGGAGCTCTCTGAGCGTGTAGCCCAGGCCGGTATGACCCTGACCTTGAGTAGCATCTTACCCTCACCAAGAATGATGCCACAATATGAAGACAAGATGATCAATTTCAACAATTGGCTTAAGTATTCCTGTCATTCAAAGGGGATCCAATGCCTGTCAGCCTGGGATGACATGCTCGACAAGTCACGATGCTTCGCTAGGGACGGCTTGCACCTGTCACCCCTGGGCTTTCGGATATTGGCAAAGGCTCTTGCTTCCCCCATAGTGCCTTTTTTAGGCAAGGCTCAAAAGACAAACCCACCTCCATAGGTATCACAAGGGATAAGAAACTAAGAGTAATGCTACTCAACGCCAGAAGTCTAAACCTCAAGATGCATACACTCGAAACTCTCCTTAGCATGGAGAACATCGATATCTGTGCAGTAACAGAAACCTGGTTCAAGGCTCCTGAGAGCACCCCAGCACTACCAGATTATACCTCATACCATGCTTTTTGGCCCCAAAACTTGGACTGAACCACAAAAGGAGGGGGAGTATCAATATTCGTCAAAGATACCCACACCTCCAGGTTGGTGGCACAGCATGAAGCATCAGAGACAATCCATGTGCAACTAACAGTGGGTAAAACTGCCTTCCAGTTTATAGTCTGCTACAGACCACCCTCTCAAACCCAGGAACCCCACTCAGCCTTCCTGAGAACACTGGAAAATATGAAGGTATCTCTAAACACCATTACATTGGGTGACTTCAGCTGCCCAAACATAGACTGGGAGCATTACTCTAGCTCCAACACCCTAGCCCAAAGGTTCCTAGAATTTATAAACTCAAATGCTACGGAACAACTTGTTACCACTCCCACAAGAGGGGAAAACATACTGGACCTGATCATCACCAACATGGGGACTCTATGCTCCAGACCAGAAGTGTATCCCTCACTGGTAAGATCAGACCATAAACTAATCTCACTGGATATTCACATCCCGACCCCACCCCCTGCCTAGAAAACCACAGTGAAAAACTTCTCTAAAGCAAATTTCACACTCCTCAAAACCGAGGTGGAATCCTTCAAAGCCCCCGAGCCTGTGGAAAATATGGCCCAGACCGCAGAATTCTTTATAAACGCATTCTATGAACACCTTCAGGAATGCATGGATCATGCAATCCCAAATAAAACCAAGACCCAATACTCCAAAGGCAGACGTCCTGTCTGGTGGACCCCAGCCATAAACAAACTATACAAAAGAAGGAGGAAGCTACTACATGATAGAGCAAAATCCCAAAAAGGGAAGGCATCTCTGATCAGTATTAGCAAAAAACTACGGGCATTCATAAAATCATTTAAGGCCAGCTTCGAGAGAAAAATTGCACAGGACACTAAGGATAATCACAAGGCTTTCTTTAGTTATGTTAGGAACCTGGGTGGGAATTCCCAGATATGCTCAGAATTAGACCAAAATGACAAAAAATACATCGAACCCACAGACATTGCCAACATCCTAGCTGACAGGTTCAGCGCAAACGTCTCCCCCCCTCCCCACCAAAAGGGCAAATATCTATCCCAGGAGAGTGCTACCCCCCCCCAACATCTCAGATGCTCAGGTAAGAGCCACCCTCTCCAAAGCAAAAAACACAGCGTCCTACATGAACTCCTAGAAGAGCTAAACCCAAACATAAAACTACCGTTCAGTCTCAGCCTTACTACAGGATATGTACCCAAAGAGTGGCGTACAGCAACAGTGGTCCCTCTCCACAAAGGTGGTGCCTCAGCGGATCCTGGAAACTATCGCCCCATAAGCCTGACTAGCTTGGTCTGCAAAGCTATGGAAAGGATCATCATGAACCTCATAAATAAAGATATTGGGGACCTACAGACACTGGATCCTACCCAGTTCAGCTTTGTTAAGGGCAGATCCTGCCTCTTAAACCTGGTCAATTTCTTTGAAACAGTCACCAAGGCCATTGACTAGGGGAAGGTAGTCCACACAGCCTACCTGGACCTCGCAAAAGCCTTCGATACAATACCCTACTTGGGCATTATAGATAAGCTCACCAGCTTAAATATAAACCCCTATGTCACTAGATGGGTTGCAAACTGGCTCAAGGGCAGAACCCACATGGTTAGAATTGCTGGAGCCATGTCAGACTCCAAACCAGTTACAAGTGGCGTCCCACAAGACTCAGTCCTGGGTCCTCTCTTGTTCGGTATATATTTCTCGGAGGTACAGGCCAACACGGAAGGACTGTGGTTGACCAAGTTCGCAGATGACTGCAAATTGGGTGCCATAATTGACTCTCCAGCCGACACAAGCATCCTCCAAAAGGGCCTCATAGAAACAGACAACTGGTGCCAGAGTCATGGCCTCAAGCTAAACGCCAAAAAGTGTATAGTCATCCCCTTTGGCAAAAACAAAGTGCCCACAAATTACTACATAGGTGGTAATCCATTAAGTACAGAAGAAGTAATTAGGGACCTGGGGACCCAAGTTGATAGCAATCTCTCATTTGACAACCACGTGGCCAAAGTGGTTAGAAAAACATTTTATATAGCCCACCTAATCATGAAGGGATTCACATCTAGATCAGGGGAGGACATCATGCCTCTTTACTCATCCCTCATCAGGCCCATAATTGAGTACAATGCCCCTTTTGGGATGTACCTTACCAGACACCTGCAGCAACTGGAAAGACCCCAAAAGTACCTCACCAAGAGGATCAAGGGGCTCAAACAAATGCCATATGCTGCCCGGTTAAAGAAACTCAAGCTATCCAACCCAGAATTAATGGACATGCTGCACCTCAGAAAATCCAAATCTCATCGAGCTATGCGCTCAAGCGACTTGAACCTCAGCACTGAAATAAATAGGACATGCTGGAGGGATAGATTCATAACCCAGAGGCTCCCTTCACTCTGGAATAAAATCCCAGTCCAGGTTAGGCAGAGTCCCTCATTGACTCTCTTCAAGAGGAATCTTGAGGAATGGATGGGGGATCGTAGGTTTACACCGGGTATTACTTCTGTGTTACTGTTAGGCAGAGGCACAGTATACTAACCTCGAAAAAGGGCATAGCAAAATTAATTTAAAATGGGTGGCGAAAGCTAAACACACTCTGGCTAGGCTTATAAATGCCCTAGGGCAGATAGCCTAGTATGCACCTATGAACAGATAAAAGGAAATGTATGCTTTGTCACATCCTGCTTTTATTTGCATTGAAACATGAGAGCAGGAAGGCTGTCTGTTTCCTTTTGTCAGCTCTTCAGTACATCTGCAGAGGTGGCCCATAGGCAGCACTGTGAGGCTTGATGACCTTAAGTGGAGAGGAGAATGGTAAGTTTTTCTGTTTACAGCTTCTTACATTTTCTCTGGCTTCGTACCAAGTCAGAGTCACTATATAAAAAGGCTGGTGGTCTTAAGGCTTGTTCACATTACAGAAGAAGACCTCCTGCTAAAACTGTTTTCTTGTTTTTGTAGCCTTCTGAAAGTAATAGTTTTCAGGTTGTAACCTCCCTGTGCTTTAAGCCACATAGTTTTAAATAATCATAACTCATTTAAATGACATTCTGTTATTCAAAGTGGATGCATGTGTAGAAAACGTGTTAAAGTCACCCCGTGAACAATTACCTGCATTGAAATTCCTTGCATCTCAGAACAAAAGATTTAAAAGTGTTACTAGGTCAACCCTGCTCACAAAAAAAGAAAAAATATGTAGTATTCCCCCCAGCTTAAATATATTCTGGAGAACAATAAAATAATTGACTAGAAAAATAACTTATTTGGCGTATCACACCAACTTTACACCTAAACATCTCATCCATAAAACATTTCCACATTTTTTTTTGCTTCTAGACTGCCATGAGTTAACTCACCATCAAACAATACTTGTACATCTTGTCCTAACATCTTCATAATGTAATCTATACTCTATCTTTTACTTCAATGAAATCTGCTTTAAGGGCAAGCACTTAGATTTATTTTCAAAATCAGATTGTATACTTCAGAAACTTCACCCAGCATTCTGCAAGATGGCAACTTATCTTGTTTCTAGACCACTTCATTAATTTTACCCCAGTGTCCACAATACAGAGCTCTCTACGACTTGCACACTTTAGCAAAAATATGCACTATCACAATGATTTAAAAAAAAAACTAATCTACACCTAGACACTTGATTGAATTAATAATGCTGGCCTTCTTTCCAACATAGAGAATAGTTATCGTGCTACATTCAGGGCTGTGACTGCCATTTACAAAGTGACATGCATATTTGGCTTTGGTGGCTACTTTGTGTTACTATCAAAACTAAAAGTATTCTTCTTTGGGTCTGAAGTCATCAGTTGCTTTTACAACTCATTTAGAAATAGTAGTTAGCAGATAGCAATTGTCTCCTCTTCTGACATGGGACCTTCACAAGCAGCATCCATCAAGGCTCTATTTTAGATTTATTATAGTCTCATTGTTTTCCTTAAAATATCGGCAAGGACCTACATTCTCCTAAATTAACCATTAAGAGGACAATCTTCTGTTATTACGTTCTGATACATCATCTTCTCACTTATACGATAAAGTACAATCTGATTTGACTGCATGTCTCAAAACAACAAAGCAAATTGTTCCAAAAAAGCCTTTTCATCTTATACAATGAGCCTCTAAATAACAGCATCTACCAGGTCACTGAATCACAAAAAGTTTCATCTTCTCTTGTATCCTGCTTTCACATTTTAATTGCATACAGAGAAAGCTGTGAACATGCCTTTCATAACTTAAATTTTGATGCAGAATTTTAAATGTGCTCTCTTCAGAAGCAATGAAAGTCATAGCAATAAATGTTATGTTACCCAAACAGGAATGTGCAGTTCTAGTAATTACTCTTAATTCATCTTATAATACCAGTTTATTTCAGACTGCAGAGAGAAGGTTATGCATGTTTATTTAACTTACTGACTTCAGAACTTGCCTAAATATACAAAACTAATGTTGGTTATCAGTGTGTGCCTAAGCTACCTTTTTGATTATAGGTTCATAGGTAGGTACTAGGCTATCTGCCTAAAGGCATTTATAAGCCTAGCCAAAATGTGCTGGCTTTCACCGCCCCCTTAGATTAGTTCCCTGTGCCTCTGTCCAGCAGAGCCACTGAAGTGATCCCAGGGGTAAACTTTCTGTTTCAACTTTAAATTGGTTAACCAACAACACTGCTGCCATCAGCTGCAACATTGTCCACACATACAATTTTATACCCCAATGACTAAATGTAATAGAATCCTGACTCATTCAAGATTCCCATATGATATGGAAATATAAGAAAATACATTTTATAAAATTAAACCTGCCTGTTGGAACCAGCTACAAGAAGATATTGTCAACTAAAAAACTGTAAATGAGTTTCAGAGTATATTCAAAAAGTACCCATTTCTAGAGTATGAATGCAAAAGTTTCAGACAGAGTAGTAAAAAAATGCAACACTAAATATCTATAAGATACTCAATATGTTATTGACTCACGGGGACTCTGTCTACCATTTTGAGCCATGAAAGATCCGATGCTCTTTGGCCTCCTATTCCTTTGCACGACAAATGGTTTGGCAAGTACTGGTTATAGGAACTACATTTTTATATAAAAAAACTAAGACCAGCTGGCATGATAGATTCTTATCTCAACATATTCCCCACCTCTGGAACAAACTTCATCTATACATCAAGCAGAGAAGCACCATTTTGGATAGACAGGATCAAATTCTTCACCAGTCTTTCTTGTGTTGCCTGCTATGGGACCCAAGGGAACTTGTTAATATGATTTATTGGCTAAATTGTATCAGACTATAGAATGACTGCCTAGTACTTACCCATGAGCCAACATACCTCTGCTGTATGCTACTATCTATGTGTTTGCATAACATGCAACTCATTCCCTCCAATGAAGCTGTTGAAGTTTGTACTCTTTCAATACCTGACTTCTTGGCCTTTTGTCAAAATCAAGTTATATTCCTGTTGTTCAATCTACTATTCATACCTATAAAGCCATAAGTGCTAATAAGAAAAGTAAATGGCAGAATGTTCAGCACAAACTAATATTTATATTTATTAGATCTAGTCTTAACAGCAAACCACAAGTCTGATGGTCAGGATTCCAAACAAACTTTTATTAAAAAAGTTTTTTGTTTCTGTAAAGGCTGTTGAAGCTGAGGCAGTAGAGGATTTTGAAAGTTTTTTATTGTTTTTTAATAAAAGTTAATTTGGAATCCTGACCGTCAGACTTGTGATTTGCTGTTATGTTTTCCTGCTTTATATGGTTGTTGTGTGGCAGAATTATTCTTAAGATGGATTTCATAAGTCAGACTAGATGATGTAAATTTAATTTTATAATGTTTTGCAAAGATGAAAATATTTACAATATCTGAGCTATCATACAAATTGCACAGTTTGTCATCAGCATTTTGTTCACTGAGATGTAAACTTACATATGATGCTAAGGAGTTCTGTGTATGCCACCTGACTATTGACATATTAGGAAAATATAAAAGTTATTACAACATAATTTCAGTATCACTGCAGCTTCAGTAAACAAATGTCAAATATTAGTATAACTGTAATTCCCTTAATGTAAGATTTCAGATAAAATATTTCAGTATGGTATGACACATGGCTTTAGAATTATTAATATAAGTATGAATTCACAATATCTGGCATACAGATACATCATAAGGATAAACTTACAGAAACACCTGTAGCTGTCACTAGGGTTTAATCACTCTGCTGAATCTGCCTATTACAAGTTCTGCTAAAGGTTAAGGAAACTATATTACATAATACTCATTACATGGTAAACATCAGTCATTCCTTATTAGCTGTAATTAACTGTACTGTTTATTATGGTGTTTGTTTGCTAGATTTACAACATTCTTTATTAGTTTTATTTTGTCTCAATATTTACATAAAACTGCTATAAATTCAAACAGTTTCTCCTTCTCCTTTCATGGGTCAAGGTAAGTGTAAAAATGGTCAAACAATTAGTTTACCTACACCATTAACAAGCAAGCAAGCAAACAAGTAAAGAGACACACAGACAACCAAATAAATAAATCTGATGCTAATACAGACAAAGCGTGACATTGAAAGAAAATATATGCAAACAAGAAACATGATAGGACATATGAAAATAGTTAAATGCAAGAGAGATAAGTGACAAGAAAGTAGACAATCTTGTAAGTATCATATATATATATATTAACTATGTACTAAATTCCTACAGTTACTGTGACATCAATGGATGACACATGGTGGTCATATTGAAATGTTGTGCATATACACTTACTGGATTGTATTGCATTTCTTGGATTAAACCTGCGTTTTACACTTTTACTGGATTTCATTGCAACTTTTGAGCAACACATGAAGTTTTCACAGCTTGGTTTTGGACTGGCTGCAAGTATTTCTTAATCTTGTTTACAGATTTGTAAAGTTGGTAATGGGAAAATAAATGAGCAGAAAAGCATATAAGGTTATTATCAACTAGCATGCGTCTGTGGGTAGTGACTCTGAAAAGAGTTATTTAGTACACTGGTAGTACTGGAGAGATTGGGTAATACGTTATACACACTAGCTGTTTTGGCGTCATGACTAATGTAAGCTTTAATTCTGTACAGCATGTCACATCAATTATTCACTTTTGTAATGATGCAATGGAGGCAAAACATAAGAGCATAGCATGAACAAATGTGCATACAGCTCAGAAAGCTCCTGCCTGGTGCCCAGCAGACTTCTACAGCAGCAGAGAGACATACGAGAGACTTTGGAGTGATTAAGTATCATTTTTCTGCATTTTCCTACAGCCTTTAGCTAATTCTGCCTAAAACGCCAATTTTCTAGAGTTTCTGTTATTTAAAAAGCTTGTTTCAACTACATATTGTACTTATTTTACTGCCTGCACTTTAACAAAGTCATTTTGGTTTTTAAATTACCTGTTTAACTGTTGTAGGCTACACACTGAAGTATGATAGCCATTTCTGTGCATTTAAAGTGTTTCTTAATTGTATCTGCTTTATTTTCTGAAAAAAAAAACAAAAAAATATACTTGTTTTCCCTCCTTTCTAAGCTAGTATAGTCCAGTTTTCAGGTTAGTGCTGAATGCAGGGCTGTGTTACAAGTTTCTGTGTTTGCCCATACCTTACTTGGATAGAAGGAAGTGTCTCTGTTCACTGTGAGAGAGGGAGCTTTGAGCAACCTATCTGTCCGTGGAGGAGTGGTTTCAACCCAGAAATTAGCAGTTTAGTGGCCATTTTGGGCTAATTTCTATCTCTTTCATTTACCTGTTATAAATCCTGCATTTGCGAGGTTTTTGCTCTAGTATACAGCTCAGCAAGCTCCTGCCTGGTGCCCTGAAGAGTTCTACAGCAGCAGAGAGACAAAAAAGAGACTTCAGAGTGATTAAGTATTATTTTTCTGCATTTCCTTGCTGCCTTTAGAAAATTCCACCTAAAACACTGATTTTTTAGAGTTTCTGTGATTTAAAAAGCATGTTTCAGCTGCATATTGTACTTATTTTGCTGTCTGCACTTTAACAAAGTTGTTTTGGTGTTTAAATTACCTGTTTAACTGTTGTAGGCTACACACTCAAGTGTGATAGCTATTTCTGTGCATTTAAAGTGTTTTTTTTTTTACTGTATCTGCTTTATTTTCTGAAAAAAAATATATACTTGTTTTCCCACCTTTCTAAGCTAGTGTAGTCCAGTTTTCAGGTTAGTGCTGAATTCAGGGTTGTGTTACAAGTTTGGATAGAAGGAAGTTTCTCTGTTCACTGTGAGAGTGGGAGCTTTGAGCAGAGTATCTGTCCCTGGAGGAGTAGTTTATCCCAGAAATTAGTAGTTTATTGGCCATTTTGGGCTAATTTCTATCTCTTTCATTTCCCTGCTATAAAACCCGCATTTGCAAGGTTTTTGCTCTAGTATATAGTTCAGCAAGCTCCTGCCTGGTGCCCTGCAAAGTTGCCCTGCAAAGTTCTACAGCAGCAGAGAGACAAAAGAGAGACTTTGGAGTGATTAAGTATCATTTTTCTAATTTTTCTTGCTGCCTTTAGCTAATTCCACCTAAAACGCCAATTTTCTAGAGTTTCTATGATTTAAAAAGCTTGTTTCAGCTGCATATTGCACTTATTTTACTGCCTGCACTTTAACAAAGTCATTTTTGTGTTTAAATTACCTGTTTAACTGTTGTAGGCTACACACTCAAGTGTGATAGCCATTTCTGTGCATTTAAAGTTTTTTTTATTGTATCTGCATTTTTTTCTGAAAAAAAAAAAAAAAAACCCATAAAAAAAATTTGTTTTCCTGCCTTTCTAAGTTAGTATAGTCCAGTTTTCAGGTTAGTGCTGAATTCAGGGCTGTGTTACAAGTTTTTGTGTTTGCCCATACCTTACTTGGATAGAAGGAAGTTTCTCTGTTCACTGTGAGAGAGGGAGTTTTAAGCAGCATATCTGTCCATGGAGGAGTGGTTCAGCCCATAAATTAGTAGTTTATTGGCCATTCTGGGCTAATTTCTATCTCTTTCATTTCCCTGCTATAAAAACTGCATTTGCATGGTTTTGCGCGCCAGGCAGCGTCGGTTAGCTAGGCTATAACTGTTCCCGGCTCCGCAAAGTCTACTCTTCAATTTTTCCTTAGGAACTAGACAAACTTTCAACTTAAGTACTCAAACCATTCACTTCTCATCCCAGCACTTGCTCAAAACTTATAGCAAGCACTAATAAACCTTAGCACTAGACCCTCCTATACTGTAGAGAAGGACAAGGCTCTCTCTTCGACCTTACCAGCCAATCGGTAAAACAGTTCACTGTACCTATCCAGGCATGTCCAAAGGCCAGTTTCAGGTGTACTCTCTGGTCCAGCTGGTGAATCTGGGCAATGCTACAATTGCCTCATGTACACAGACAACCCTCTCCTCCTTCCACCGAACACTAATACATGCAAGAGATGCAATTATACAGCCAAACTGGAGACTAAGCTCTCTCAACCCAAGACTGAACAAGGCAGTAAAAAGGAGAAGGGAATTACTTGCATCACCTCACCAGTCTCACATAGACCTATGAAACCAGCACCGGCAAAAAACAAACATAAATACACGAAAACATACCCGGAGGCTCTAAATAATAATCTGCAAAAGCAACAGAGACCTCCAAAGCAGACATCTAAGCAACCTCCACCTCCAACACAAACCATGAAACACATACTTCACAAAACCAGTGTACCATGCAATCACAGCCCTTAAGGCAAAATAACATACCGAACACACTAGTAATAGGTGACTCTATAGTCAGGCACACTGACGTCCCAATCACTAGACTGAACAAGGAGAAGGTTACTGTTAGCTGCCTGTAGGGTGCCAGGATCCACCACATAACACAAGCACTCAGGTCACTCCAGAACAAGTACAAATATGACTCTGTCATTGTCCATGTTGGTGTGAATGAACTGAGCCATACCTCCCTGGACTACATGAAAAGAGACATGGAGGAGCTCTCTGATCACGTAGCCCAGGCCGGTATGACCCTGGCCCTGAGTAACATACTGCCCTCACCAAGAATGATACCATGGTATAGAGAAAAAATTATCAATTTCAACAATTGGCTAAGCTTCTGGTGTCATTCAAAGGGGATCCATTGTCTGTCAGCCTGGGATGACATGCTCGACAAGCCACTCTGCTTTGCTAGAGACGGCATGAACCTGTCACCCTTATGCTTTCGAATACTGAGCAAGGTTCTTGCCACCCCCATAGTGCCTTTTTTAGGCAAGGCTCAAAGGCAAACCCACCTCCATAAATAGCACAAGTAACAAAAAACTGAGAGTAATGCTGTTCAGTGCCAGAAGTCTAAACCTCAAAATGCACGCACTGGAGGCAATCCTCAGTATGGAGAAAATCGATACATGTGCAGTAACAGAAACCTGATTTAAGGCTTCAGAGAGCACCCCAGCACTACCAGGCTTCAACTCATACCATTCATTTCAGCCAGAAAACTCGGACCGAAAAACAAAAGGCGGGGGAGTTTCCATATTCATCAAGGATACCCACACCTCCAGGTTAGTGGCACAGCACAATGCTTCAGAGATCATCCACGTGCAACTAATAGCATGCAAAACTGCTATTCAAATTATAGTTTGCTACAGATCACCCACCATGTCCCAGGATCCCCACTCCACATTCCTAGAAACACTGGGAAACATAAAGGTCCTACCAAACACCCTGATATTGGGTGATTTCAATTACCCAAACATTAACTGGGAGAACTACTCAAGTACGAACTCCCTTGCCCAACATTTCTTAGAATTTATAAACTCAAACACCCTGGATCAACTGGTCAACACCCCCACCAGAGGAGACAACATATTGGACCTGGTCATCACCAACATGGGCGACTGGTGTTCCACACCGGAGGTCAACCCCTCACTGGTTAGATCTGACCATAAACTAATCACTCTGGATATCCACATTCCACCATCACCCCCAGTCAAAGAAACCACTGTGAAAAACTTTTCAAAAGCAAACTTCACATTACTTAAAACCAAGGTGGGAAGTTTCAAAGCCCCCATCGTAAAGGATAATGCTGTCCAAGCTGCAAAGTCCTTTATTGTTGCACTATACGGCCACCTACAAGAATGCACGGATCGTGCTATCCCAAACAAAACCAAGACTCACTCCTCCAGGAAAAGGAAACCAGTCTGGTGGACTCCCTGCCATAAACAAGCTATACAATAGACAGAGGAATCTAGTACAGAAAAGAGTAAAATCCCAAGAAGGAAAGACATCCCTGATCAGTATCAGCAAGAAATGACGTTCCCTCATAAAATCATCCAAGGCTAGCTTCGAAAGAAAAATTGCCATGGTCTCCACAGATAACCACAGGGCATTCTTTAGCTATGTCAAGAATCTAAGTGGCAATTCTCAGATCTGCTCGGAGTTAGTGCAGAATGGCACTAAATACACTGACCCGACCGATATAGCCAACATCCTGGCAGACAGGTTCAGTGCAAACTTAACCCCCCTCTCATGCCCAAAAGGGCCCATAACTATACCAGAAGAATGTAATGCCCCTGAAATCACAGACACTCAGGTTAAAACAGCCATCTCCAAATCCACAAACACAGCATCGGTGTCCCAGGCTGCGTCCTACATGAGCTCAAAGATGAACTAACCCCTCACCTAAACACACTGTTTAAACTCAGCCTCTCCACAGGCTCCACAGAGTGGGGCACAGCAATGGTTATTCCACTCCACAAAGATGGAGCCACAACGGACCCCAGGAACTATCACCCTATAAGCCTGACTAGCTTGGTCTGCAAAGCTATAGGTTCATAGGTTCATAGGTTTATACTAGGCTATCTGCCCTAAGGCATTTATAAGCCTAGCCCAAATTATTGTGGCTTACGCCACCCCTTATATGAAAAAATACTGTGCCCATTAGTTTGTTGTGCCTCTGTCCAGCAGTGACACAGAGTTGATTCCTGGGGTAAACCTACGATCTCCCATCCGCAGGTCTAGATTTCTCTTGAACAGAGTCAGCGAGGTGCTCTGCCTCACATGGACCGGGATTTTATTCCACAGCATAGGGAGTCTCTGAGTGATAAATCTATCCCTCCAGCACGTCCTATTTATATCCGTGCTAAGGTTTAAGTCGCTTGCTCTAGTGGTTTTGGTGGATTTGGATTTTGAGGTGGAGCATGTCCATTAATTCCGGGTTGGACATGGCCTTGTATGTCAGGCACATGTCACCTCTGAGCAGACGGTATGCGACTGAATAGAGCTGGAGTTTCTTCAATCTGGCAGCATATGACAGATTTTGGAGTCCCTTTATCCTTTTGGTGAGGAACTTTTGGGGTCTCTCCAATTGCTGCAGATGTCGGGTGAGATACATCCCGAATGGGGCATTGTACTCGATCATTGGTCTGATAAGTGAAGAGTACAGGGAACAATGACCTCACTAGATCTGGATGTGAATCCCTTCATGATCAGGTGGGCAATGTAGAAGGTCTTTCTAACCACTTTAGCAATGTGAGTGTCAAAAGAAAGGCCACTGTCAACCTGGGTCCCCAGGTCCCTGATAACCTCTTCTGTGCTTAGTGGATTGCCACCTATATGGTAGCTTGGGGTTACCTTTTTTTCCCCGAAGGGTATGACTATACATTTTTGGTGTTTAACTTCAGGCCATGGCTCTGGCACCAGCTATCTGTTTCCGTGAGTCCCTTCTGAAGGATATCCGTGTCCGATGCACTTTCCACTATGGCCCAGTTTGCAGTCGTCTGCAAACTTTGTCAGCCAAAGTCCTCCCATGTTGGCCTGTACTTCTGAGAAGTAGATGCCAAACAATAGGGGCCAAGGACCGAGCCCTGTGGGACACCACTTGTGACCGGCTTGGAGTCTGACACAGCGCCAGCAACTCTAACCCTGTGGGTTCTGTCCTTAAGCCAGTTTGCAACCCATCTTGTGACATATGGGTTTACATTTAAGCTGGTAAGTTTTTCTACAATACCCGAGTGGGGTATTGTGTCGAAAGCCTTTGCAAGGTCAAGGTAGGCTGTATGGACTGCCTTTCCTCATCAATGGCCTTGGTGACTGTTTCAAGAAGTCAACCAAGTTCAAAAGGCATGATCTTCCCTTGACAAAGCCAAACTGGGTCGGGTCCAATGTCTGCAAGTCCCCTATATCTTTGTTTATGAGCTCCATTATGATCCTCTCCATAGCTTTGCAGACTAGACTTGTTAAGCTTATGGGGCGGTAATTACCAGGGTCCGTAGAGGCACCGCCTTTGTGGAGTGGGACCACAGTTGCCGTCGCCACTCCTTGGGCACGTATCCTGTGGTAAGGCTGAGATTAAACAGCTGCCTTATGTGCAGGTTTAATTCCTCATTTAGCTCGTGTAGCACACAGCCGGGGACACCATCCGGTCCTATTGATGCTGTGTTTTAGCTTTAGAGAGAGCAGCTTTCACCTGCGCATTTGAGATGTCCGGGAGGCAACACTCGGCTGGGATAGTTATCTCTCCTTTAGGGGAGAGGGTGAAGTTTGCACTGAACCTGTCTGCCAGTATGTTGGCAATGTCTGTGGGTTCAGTGATTTTTGTATCATTTTGGACTAATTCTGAGCATATCTGGGAGTTTCCACCCAGGTTCCTAACATAGCTGAAAAAGGCCTTATGATTGTCCTTTGAATCCATGGCAATTTTTCTCTCAAAATTGGCCTTAGTTGATTTTATGAGTGCTCGTATTTTTTACTAATAATGATCAGGGTGACTTCCCTTTTATGGATTTTGTTCTATCATGTAATAGCTTTCTCCTCTTATTGTAAAGTTTGTTAATGGCTGGGGTCCACCAGACTGGACGTTTGCCCTTTGTGGAAAGAGTCTTGGTTTTATTTGGGATTGCCTGATCCATGCAGTCCTGGAGGTGTTCATAGAAGGCATTTGTAAGGGCTTCCGCAGCTTGGGTTGTGGTTTCCTCTGGCTCAGGGGCCTTGAAGGATACCACACCAGTCTTGAGTAGTGTGAAGTTTGCTTTAGAGAAGTTCTTCACTATGGTCTTTTTGTTTGGGGTGGGGCGGGATGTGGATTTCCAGTGAGATTAGTTTATGATCAGATCTCACCAATGAGGGATATACTTCGGTGTGGAGCATTTTGTCCCCATGTTTGTGACAATGAGATCTAGTATATTTTCTCCTCTCGTGGGAACAGTGACTAGCTGTTCCATGGCATTTGAATTTATGAACTCCAGGAACCGTTGGGCTAGAAAGTTAGGGCTTGAGTAATGTTCCCAGTCTATATTCGGGTAGTTGAAGTCACCCAATATGATTGTGTTTGGAGATACATTTATACCCTCCAGTGTCTTCAGGAAGGCTGTGTGGGGTTCCTGAGTTTGAGAGGGTGGCCTGTAGCATGCTACAATTTGTAGAGCAGTTTTGCCTATGGTTAGTTGCACCTGGATGGTTTCCGAAGCTTCGTGCTTTGCCACCAACCTGGAGGTGTGAGTATCCTTTATGAATATGGATACACCCCCTCCTTTTGTGGTGTGGTCCGGGTTTTGGGGCGGAACGCATGATATGAGGTAAAACCTAATAGTGCCGGGGTGCTCTCAGGAGCCTTGAACCAGGTTTCAGTTACAGCACAGACATCGATGTTCTCCATACTGAGAAGGGCCTCGAGTGCGTGCATTTTGAGATTTAGACTTCTGGCATTGAGCAGCATTACCCTCAGTTTCTTCATGCCCAAAAGGGCCCATAACTATACCAGAAGAATGTAGTGCCCCTGAAATCACAGACACTCAGGTTAAAACAGCCATCTCCAAATCCACAAACACAGCACCGGTGTCCCAGGCTGCGTCCTACATGAGCTCAAAGATGAATGAGCTCCCTATGGAGCGCATCATAATGGATCTCATTAATAGAGACATTGGGAACCTCCAAACACTGGACCCTACTCACTTCGGCTTTGTTGAGGGCAGATCATGCCTCCTAAACCTGGTGGACTTCTTTGAGACAGTTACCAAGGCTATAGATGAGGGAAAGGTGGTCCACACAGCCGACCTAGACCTCGCAAAGGCCTTTGACACCATTCCCCACTCAGGTGTTATAGACAAGCTCACCAGCCTAAACATAAACCCCTATGTCACAAGATGGGTTGCCAACTGGCTTACAGACAGAACCCACATGGTAAAAGTTGCGGGAGCTAGGTCTGACTCTAAACCGGTTACAAGTGGCGTTCCTCAGGGCTCAGTCCTAGGACCCCTCCTGTTCGACATATACTTCTCAGAGATACAGGCAAGCACAGGAGGATTATGGCTGACCAAGTTCGTAGACAACTGCAAACTGGGGGCTATAATTGACTCTCCGGCTGACACAGACATCTTCCAAAAGGGTCTCACTAAGACAGGTACCTGGTGTCAAAACAATGGCCTTAAGCTAAATGCCAAAAAGTGCATCGTCATCCCCTTTGGGAAAAACAAAGTACCCACAAACTACCACACAGGTGGTAGCCCCCTAAATACAGAATATATAATAAGGGATATGGGGATCCAAGCAGATAGTAACCTCTCCTTTGATAATCACATTGCCAAAGTGGTTAGAAAATCCTTCTATGTGGCCCACCTAATCACAAAAAGGTTTGCATCCAGATCAAAAGAGGTCATTGGGCCCCTCTATGCATAACTCATCAGACCCATCATAGAGTACAATGCCCCATTTGGGATGTACCTTACAAGACACCTGCAACAAATGGAAAGACCACAAAAGTACCTCACTAAGAGGATCACTGGCCTCAAGCAGATGCCCTCTGCAACTCGACTG
Source organism: Protopterus annectens (assembly GCF_019279795.1). Lineage (NCBI taxonomy): Eukaryota > Metazoa > Chordata > Ceratodontiformes > Protopteridae > Protopterus > Protopterus annectens. Next base: position 226,271,090 of record NC_056726.1, read on the forward strand.
AAGAAACTCCAGCTGTACTCAGTTGCATACCTCCTACTCAGAGGTGATCTCTGCCTGACATACAAGGCAGTGTCCAACCTAGAATTGATGGACATGCTCCACCTAATGAAAACCATATCCCCTTGAGCCACATGCTCCAGGGATCTAAACCTCACCGCAGCAATAAATAGGACATACTGGAAGGATAGATTCCTGTCCCAGAGACTTCCCAACAAGATTCCAGTCTACATTAGGCAGAGCTCCTTGCTAACCCTTTCCAAGAGAAACCTTGACGAGTGGATGGGAAACAGAAAGTTTACCCCAGGGATCACTTCAATGGCTGTCCTGGACAGAGACACAGGGAACTAATCTAAGAGGGCAGCAAAAGCCAACACTTTCTGGCTAGGCTTATAAATGCCTTCAGGCAGATAGCCTAGTACCTACCTATGAACCTATATATCCCATTGTGAGAATAAATAAGTGGGGAGTATATGGTAAAATAGCAAATATATCCCAAAACAGTATTTGGGTTGCTTTGCGTTTATAAGTGATATCATAAAAATTAAAATCTATGCAGTTAAACAATATCTTACCAGCAAAGTCATCTCAACATCAATACTTTCAGCACAGGCTCACATTTCAAACAAAACAAGATGTAACTATCATAGGACTGCATCACTACATCAAATCACAGTTATATAGTGCTTTAATAAAATATTTGCTGCTACTCTAGGGTTATGAATGCAATTGTTTTGAAATGTTTATTAACCACAAACACTGTGAAAATGTACAAGTGCAGTCAAAAATGTACACTGTTTAAAAATTAGCAAATCATACTAATAAACAGCTGCACAGATGCAGGACATAAAGAACTGATTAAAAAGAGAATAACAAAGCACTAAGTATTTGGTGCATATCAGAAAGTGTGAAAACTGGGGGGCAGAGCCTAGATGGCCAACTGAGAGCAGTGAATTTTGAGAGCGCCATAAACTAGTATAATAATATAGGAACATTTTTTATTATTTTCAAGTTTAAAACATCAGAAATCTATAGATAAACTACTAAACTGCATAAATATCAATTCTGGTGGAGATATACAAAAATTTTCCTGTCAAGTAACTTGGAGATATTATAAACAGCAACCCACAAGGCAAACGCTCTGTTACCCACAAGTAATACAACCAATAAGTAAAAAGTCAGCTGGTAAAGGAGCAACCAAGGCAGCATAAATGGCAACAATAAACCTCTTCTTCAAAAACGTTTTATTACATGAGGTGAACACTTTCGCATAAAATGCTTCTTCAGACCTACAAATATCAATGAATAAGACAAACATATATATACAAGAACCAAATCAAGCCAGTGAATCCTAGGATACTACTAATCATACTGGCCCAAATACTTAAAAACACAGTACATCAAAAGTTAAAAAACATGTAAAACTAACATATAAATATAAAAATCAAATCTAATAACCAAAAAACATATAACACTAACATCAAAAACTAAGACTCTAGATAAAAAAAAAATATATATATATATAAAAAATATATATAAAAACAAAAAAAAAAATATATATATATATATATATATATATATATATATATATATATATATATATATATATATGAGGACATAAAAAATAGATGTGAATACAAACAGCCTAGGACTTACTTGGGAATTCTACGTTTCTTAAGCAAGGGCTTGACAGATGCTCGCTCATTCAATCCAGAGCCTCTATCAGCCCTCAAAATTATCATCCAGTTGGTTTCTCTATATTCAGTATGATTCTGAATATCCCCCCATTCTGATATTAGGAATGATGATGTCAATAGCCCTGAATATAAAATGATGCATTTCTCCACACTCCAAAACACGTTTAGAAAGGGGATTATGTACTAAACTCTTCCGTATACAGTATATATGTTCCCTCATTCTTTAACGTAGGGATCTATTAGTCTTCCCCAAATAGAAAGATTTACAGGCAACACATTCAGCTAGATAAACAACATTAGTAGACCTACAATTTGCATTTACACTAAAGGTAAATCTCTTACTCAAATCTGGATGATCAAAAAATTCAGACGTATTGATCACCTCACAGAAGATGCAGCTGCCACAAGGCAGCGTACCTCCTATTTCTACATAGTTAGTATTATGTTCCCTACTGCTACATAACAACCTTTTCAAGTTCATCCTATTTCTATAAAGAAAAGAGGGATGCGGACCAACAATGTCACCAATTTGTGGATCTACCTGTAGAATAGACCAATATTGCCTAAACAGGTCACCTAGTGACCTATAATCTCATGTGTAAAACAAAGGAACCTTCACACAACGACATTGATTCATGGGGGAAACAGGTGGTCTCACTGATATCTCCATCCTAGGACAATAGTATGGAGTTGCTACACCCTGTCTAAGATGTTCCAAATCTGCCCAACTTTCCAAAATCTCATCCTTATGATAACCATGTGATAGTAGCCTCTGTTCCAAAAGTCCAACCTCAGACTGAAAACCTTAATTGGTTGGATTCAGTCTTGAAGCTCTAATGCCCTGTCCACGTATCAAATTATGAAAGACGTAGTTAGGGTGCATACTAGTTCTACTTAAAAGGGTGTTCCTAAAACAAGTTTTCCTATAAACCCCCATATTAATGATGGAACCCTGTAATTTCTCTATATACAATTCTAAATATTTAATTCTCTCCTTAGAGAAAACCATAGTAAATTTCAAATAATCACATAATGTATTCATGTGTCCAAAAAACTTATTCAATTCCAAAACCGTACCTTTCCAAAGAAAAAATAAATCATCGACAAAACATCGATAGAAAGGCACATAAATATCAAATTCTTCAACTTTAAACAAAACCATTTCCTCCCATTGTTCCAGGAACATATTGGCGTAGCTATTGGCACAAGGAGTGCCCATAGCTACACCATGTCTCTGAGTTATATATCATGTTGGAAGGTGAAAATGTTGTTCTCCAACACTATCTCCAGGAGAAAACAAATCAATTCAATCTGTTTTGGATGATAAGTACTATGGACTATCAAATAGTCCTGTACATAGCTCACACCCAATTTATTCGGAATCATAGTAAACAGTGACTGAATATCCATAGTCACAAAAATGATCTCTTCAATATCATCATTACTTTGTATGCAATCATATAGATCTAAAAGGAACTGTTTAGAGTCCTGTAAAACCACTCTATTCAGATTTAGGACAGGCCTAAGATGCTTTTCTATAAAAATAGACAGAGGCTCAGTAACCCACCCACCGCCTGAGGCAATCGGGCGCATGGGTGGATTAAACAGATGTTTATGGGCTTTTGGAAGTCTTTGTATGACAGGTAACAGAAGATTAGACACAGTTAAGAAATCCAAAGTTTCTTCAGAAACCAAACCAATCTGGAAGATCTCCTGTAAAGATCTGTTAATTCTACTGACAATGTTATGAACATCATCCATCCCTATTTTATGATAAAAACTCACATCACTCAACATATCTATCATAGCTGTATAGTATTGTGCACTGTCCATCACAACTACTGAGCCTCCGTTATCAGCAGGTCTAATAATAATCTTCGAGTTGGCTCTTAAACTTTTCAGAGACTGTCTCTCATTGTATGTTAAATTAAACTTATCACAACGTCTGGGATTATCCATATATACATCATAATATTTAAAAATATTATCTTCAGTTAACTTCATATAGGCTTCCACTAGGGGATGGTTTAGAGGAATAAAGGTACTCAATTTCTTAAAACTAGGAAGATGGTCATGTAAAGTCTCAGTATTCTCCACAGGAGAACTATTACCATATTGGTATCGTAACATTATATTTCTACAAAAAACCTTTAAGTCTAAAACAGTGTCAATTAGTCTACTATTATTAGATGGAATAAAAGGCAGACCCTTACACAAAACATTATTCTCGTACTGGTCCAATAAATGTGAAGAGATGTTAACTATTAATGAGTTGGTACTTTCCCCCATATTTTCTTTAGGGTCTGAGTTTGCCCATATTCCCCTGACAACTTCCTTTTCTGTCGTCCCCTGCTCATGGATCTGCTTCGTCTCCTAGATCTCTCTAGTCGAGCAGGTAATGGAAAAGGGTATCAATAGAAGAAACACTCACATTTTGTTTATTAACACTCAACCTTTCTTTAGGTCGCACAACCTTCTCAGAACCAGTCATGGTGTTAACCACAACCTTTGGAAACAAATTCTGTCCAGATGATTCGGAGGTATTAACAGCATCCATACTATCAGTCATCTGTTTATTAAAAGACATTCCAGAAGTAACATCAGAGTCCACATTGTTCGCAGAAACAATATTGTCAATATCATTAGAAACAAGAACAGAACCATTCCAACTCTTATTTCTAGTATGCACAGAACCAATTTTTTTTTTCTTTTGTTGCAGTAATTTCCTTTCAAAAACTGCCACCCCATCAAGTACACTCTCCAATATCAGACTCAGAATGTCATTAGAATATTTATTAAATAATACATCTTGTTTGTATTTCAAATCTACCCTTAATTTATCTTCCTCAGGCCCAAAGAACTCATTCAACAAACGCATGTATTTAGCGCTCACCTCGAGATTAAGCTGTTGCCACCTAGTGAGAAGCTCCGGATGTTGTGCGCCTTGGGTGGGCATGTTCAAAACTCGAAGGCAACGAGGGACGATCTTCTTATCAAGGCAGTACTCAAAATGCTGCCATTGCAGTTGCAGTCTTTTCAACTTTAAAAAGTCACATTCAATAGCCTCCAACTGCCATTGCAAAGCTTCAGCCTCTTGAGTCGCACTGATGACATTATCATTGGCAATATCATTTGCATCTAATACCAGCAGCAGTTTAGTATCTTATTCCAAATATTTAGTGAAGCGTTCTGATAAAGTAATACCAAAGTCAGTTTTGCCACTCCTACCACTTCTGGCCGGGTTGTAATCAAGTTCGACAGACTCAGTAAGATTATTCACCATGTCCAGGTGGGTTGTACCATAAAAAAGAGATATTATAATTACAATAAAAGAAAGAACAGCAACCCACAAGGCAAATGCTCCGTTACCCACAAGTAATATAACCATAAATAAAAATATATATTATATATATATCTATATATATATATATATATATATATATATATATATATATTTTTTTTTTTTTTTTTTTTTTTAGAGTCTTAGTTTTTGATGTTAGTGTTATATGTTTTTTGGTTATTAGATTTGATTTTTCTATTTATATGTCAGTTTTACATGTTTTTTAACTTTTTATGTACTGTGTTTTTAAGTATTTGGGCCAGTATGATTATTAGTATCCTAGGATTGGCTGGCATGATTTGGTTCTTGTATATATATGTTTGTCTTATTCATTGATATTTGTAGGTCTGAAGAAGCATTTTATGCGAAAGCGCTCACCTCATGTAATAAAACGTTTTTGAAGAAGAGGTTTATTGTTGCCATTTATGCTGCCTTGGTTGCTCCTTTACCAGGTGACTTTTAACTTGGAGATATATTGAGTCACTGAATATGAACAATTCAAGAAATTCTCACCCAGATGCTGCAATTAATGACATCTACCTTACAGGAACTATCTTTGAAGATGGATGGCTTTAAAAATGACTTAGAAAACCTCAAATGAAATTCTCAAAAACAGACTGATACTCTTAAGGAACTATTACAGCAACACCATACAAAAATAACAAATATAGAAACTTCTCTAAATGACATTGAAGGGAGACTCAATGAGAGAGAGAATTCCAAAAATAATTTCTGCTTAAACAGAATACATGGCTGCTTAACAAAATAGATGACTTAGAAAACAGGGAAAGGAGAAACAACATAAGGATCTTTGGTCTGCCTGAAACACTGAAGGTGAAGACATTATTTAATTCTTAACAACCTGGATTCCTGAATTTTTAGACTTGAAAGAGGGACATTCATTAGGAATTGAAAGGGCGCATAGAGCACTGAGGAAACCTGCTTCTAACTAAACAAATACTCCACCTAGATCCATAGTTATAAAATTTCTTTCATTTCTGGACAAGAAACTATTATTAAAATCTGCTTGGTGAAACTCACCCTTGAAATAATATCAAAGCCTGATAAGGTTTGACAATGATTATTCTTCCAGAATACTAGAACAAAGAAAAAAGTCTGGCCAATAATAAAACTGTTGAAACAAAACAACATTAAAGCACAGCTGGCCTTTCCAGCCAAGATAAAAATACTTTTTTTCCAATGAGATGAGAACCTTTAATGATTTAGAAGAAGTTACTCTATTCATCAAAAACAACAACATAGTGTCTATCCCAGAAGAAATGGAATGGATGGTCCCTACTCTTAAAAGAATAAAAGAAACAATTACTTGGACTGATGCTAGAAAAAAGAAACAAAAAAACTGATTCCAAGATAGCTGTCCCAAAAAATTAACTCTTACAACTACATCTCTCAAAGTATCAACTGATATGGTACATCACTTGCCATCTGTTTTTATTAAAAAAAAAAAAGATTCTTAAACAACTGAGAACATTGATTTATTCAGAATGTTCAGAGTCCAATAATTTTTCACAAACAAAGGTAAGTCAAGATGGGTTCCTATTTACATTATATATAAGCCAAACAAAGCAACATATAATACAAACATAGAAGTTTCTATTCCCCTACTTGAACTCAGTGAATACTTATCTTGTTCATTTCTCATTGATTTTTACTTATAATAATTTAAGTAATTAACTAATTCAACAAGGTACCATTCTTCAGAGTTCAGACTCAAATGTAACAAATTAACATCATATATAATAGCAGTAACAGTAGAGTGTTTTGAGAAAAATGTCATGGAGACTAATGCCTTTTTCAGTTAAAGTATGATTTAGAAATGTCATGTATACCCTGGTTAAATAATAGTAGCACACTCAGTACAAGTGTCATCATTATTCTGTCTAAATATAGTTAATAATTATGGCAGGTATCACAGCTACAATGCTGTTTGATCAATCCTGATATGGTGTGCGTGGATGCAGCTGTGTCTGGCAGCTAGTACAAATGTCATTATTATTCTGTCTAAACATAGTTAATATCAATTATGGCAGGTATTATAGGTTTGAGCGCTGTTTGATCAATCCTCATATGGTGTGCGTGGATGCAGCCATGTCTGGCAGCTAGTACAAATGTCATTATTATTCTGTCTAAACATAGTTAATACCAGTTGTGACAGGTATCATAGCTTCGAGTGCTGTTTCATTAAGCCTGACATGGTGTATGTGGATGCAGCTGTGTCTGGCAGCTGTTATATGTTGCTATTTTCATCTCCAGGAAGCTGTGGGTTGCAGCTTGTGATCGAGGTTTACTGATACTTGTGAATTAGGAAGAGACATTTGATGTTTTCGCCTGGATCCAGGGGAAGGGGGTGGGTGGAACTGTGATTTGGGATATTTTGGCAGAGAATGGTTTGTTTGTATGTCTGATGAGTGAGAGGTGGGAGGGCTGGAGGAGTGTGTTGTCTCTTGTTGTGGCAGCCTGTTGGGAGTTTTTTTTTTTTTTTTGCTCTGTTTGCTCTCTGTTCTTTTCCTGGCTGCTGCCTCACTGAAAGGGAAGGAATTTAGGCTTAAAGTTTTCTGTGAAGTGAAGCTTTGCTTCAGGTGCATCATGAGCCTCTGGTAATGCAGTACACAGACAAATTAACAGAAACAGATGCTCCCAGGTTGCTATTGTAAAGGAGACCGAGCGACGATAATGTTAATGGCTCTGAGGAGCCTCCGAGATGATTCTCGGCAATGACATTTTTGGTTTAAAAAAATATATGCAATTAAAGTACTGTTTTAAACCACATGTACACATACTGATGGTCTCTCAACACTTCATTTAGCTCGTTAAATTGATTCTTAAAAAAATAATAATAATAAGCAAAATTTTATATTTAAAATGTATTTTGGTCCAAACACATTAACAACTTACATAAGAGTGGAAGTCTGAGTTATTGTGAAAGACTAGGAGCACTTGGTCTTGTACAGTACCCTTTGCAATGGTCTGGGAGGTGAGCTTGCTAGGACATGTTAGGCATATGGGGATAGCTGATGCTAGGGGTGTTTGGGGTTGCTGGGAAGTGCGAGAGAGTCATCAGATTTCCTTCATGGAATTATCTGTGGGAATGGAAGGTGTGTTGAGTGGTTCACTGGCAGAGTGGTCACTGCATGGAACAGGCTGGTAAAATGGAAAAGGACAAATATTGGTTTGGATATTTTAAGAACAGCCTGGAAACATACCACATGAATTAGTGAATGGTATTCTGGCAAAACTGGATGGGCATTGCTGCCTATGCTTGAAGTACTGATATGTGTGTATATGTAAGGATGGAAATATAACAAATAAGAAACTAGCAGGGTCTCATAATTTAAAGTATGTGGACTGTATAAATATGCTTGGAAGGAGCTAATAATAAGAATAAACACTACAGCTTGTGGTCTCTCAAATAACTAAGCAACAGTCAAAAAAAAAAAAAAAAAAAGCACACAATAGTTATGTAATGTATGATTTTAGTAAATCTAGACATAAAATATATAATCGTTATATAAGATGAAGCAGTCTGCAGAATTTAGATATTAAAGACAGGATTTAATAACATGGGGTTGTGTATAACAACACTACTGTCTTAACTTGTCATAAATAACACACTACATTGAACATCAAGGGGAAGCATGATGATTTTCTTATATAAGTAAATATGCATAACAAGTCATGTAATTGCTTTAACTTGAATTGTAGTTTTAGTAACCCATCCTGACCTTGTATAATATTTAAGCAGTTACCAAGATAACTAATGTTTTATACATGACATCAACTAACAAAGTTGTTCAAGAGAAACACTAGAAGCCTAAACTTGAAATGTTACAGAATGCAACAATCATATTCTGAACAGATAGTATTAAATTGACAATAGACAGTTTAATAACATGGGCTTGAGTATAAAAACATTACTGTTTTAACTTGTCATAAATGACATACACTATATTGAACATCAAGGGGAAGCATGATGATTTTCTCATATAAGTAAATGTGCATAACAAGTCATATAATTGCTTTAACTTGAATTGTGGTTTTGTAACACATCTTGACCATACATAATACTTAAGCTGTTACCTAGGTGACTAATGTTTTATACATGACATCAAACTGACAAAGTTGTTCAATAGAAGCCTGAACTTGAAGTGCCACAGAATGCAACAGTCATATTCTGAACAGACAGTATTAAATTGACAATAGACATGCAGTTTAATAACATGGGATTATGTATAACAACACTACTGTTTTATCTTGTCATAAATGACATACACTATATTGAACATTAAGGGGAAGCATAATGATTTTCTCATATAAATAAATGTTCATAAGTCATATAATTGCTTTAACTTGAATTCTGGTTTTGTAACCCATCTTGACCATACATAATACTTAAGCTGTTACCAAGGTACCTAATGTTTTATACATGACATCAAACTGACAAAGTTGTTCAAGGGAAACAATAGAAGCCTGAACTAGGAATGTCACAGAATGTAATAATCACATTCTGATCAAACAGTATTAAATTGACAATAATCACTCATTTTAACTTTTGCTGATTATACAAAAAACTTTCAGTACATGCAATAAAATGGCAATTTATGAATATGGAAAGGGAACTTGTAATCATTAATCACAATAAGTGAATGTGTTGTTTTTAACTTATAATTTCACTCATTTTATAATAAGAAATGACAGCTATGAAAATCCTTATGTGTAGGAAATGGGGGGAAGAGAGATGCACTGATAATTAAAATGCACTAACTTTCATCAATGTTTACATAAAACAAACTTGATGCTTTAAGTAAGTTTGCAACAAACAAAGTGATTACTTAAATGCTGGCAACGATGAAATATAACTTCTGATATATCCAGTAAAATACACTGTATTATAAACATTAGGTATACATATTATTACCATGTATTTATATTAAGTAATACGTTTTCAAAGACTTCATCAGTAAGGGTGAATATGTTAAATAACTATGTGCTATAATCTTTTACTGATGTTTTATATATGATACATCCTACTTTACTATGATTGAATTGCTTGTCATCTATATTTCATTTAAATATTCACTGCTTATACAACAAGTAGACATTTATATTGTATTAGAATTCTGTCTAATCTACAATAGTACTCTCTCGCTGTTCAAAATAATATAAATAGTGCTTATTCCTATTACAAATATTCTTCATATGATAATTGAATTCATGGAGCTCAGATGTTCTGGATTGTCAAGGTATGAGTGATAATCTGATGGACTTGGGTTTTTCCATCAGATTAGAAATGATTTTCATTCCATGGCTAGCGCGGATCTTAGTTTTTTTAACATTTATGAATTTAAATTTATTTCACATAAACATTTTTAGTATGCCTGACCAAAGCATTACTCTATTGGTAAACACTCAAAGTATAAAACTGATAATTTCCTTTAAAAGTTCAAACATATACTTTATAGTTATCAGAGGAAAATGTTTAATAGTCACAATAAAACAAAAATACATAGTATAAATAATCTGAAATGGATTTAACTTTATTATCTTTAAATACCAATGGCTTAAACAAGCAAGCAAGAGAGCAAATCTACTGAAATATTTAAAACTGAACAAAGCACAAATTGTCTTCTTTCAAGAAACTCATTTCAAAACAAATGACAATTACAAATAGAATCCTAAGGAATATATGATATTGGCGCAATACACTTAAAAGACAAATACAAAAGGGGTAACAATTTTATGGAAAACAAATGTGATTAACCCAGAAATCATTTATAAGTATGAAGATAAAGAAGGCCTTATGGCATTAGTAATAGTTAAATATAATAATAGAATATGGACACTAGACAATCTGTACTGGTTCCCAGGCATTGGATCAGGAACTGTTATAAAACACTTGGATTTCATTTTCAATAATTATAAAGGCAAACTAATATTAGGAGGAGATTTTAACTGTACATTTGATATTTCTGAAACTACAAATAAAACACCGCTGTGGACATCTGCTGTATCAAAAGCTGTAAACAAGTGGGTAGAAACATTCCATCCCTTAGATACTTTCAAATTTAAAGAAGATAAATTGTTGTTCTTTTCCCATCAAGATCACAGATTTGGTACCCAAACTAGAATAGATAAAATATTTGCTGCCCATGACTTACACTCTAAAATCATTAATTTTGCAATCACTCCCTGCCCATTTTTAGACCACAATTCATTGATATTAAAACTTCAAAATTAGTACAAACCATTAATCTTTTACTCCAGAATTTCAGCATATATATCAACAATTAAAGAGTTCAACCCCTGGTTATTATCTGAACTACAGTTCTTCTTAGATATTAATTACACCACAGAAATAAATAAAATAATGATATGGGACTCATTAAAAGATTACTTATATGGTAAAACCCTAACTTGATATAAAAAAATCAGAGAATGGGATTCTGAATTATTAGATCTACAACCCAAACATTTGCCAGTAAAAGCTGAAAAAAATCAAAATCATTTGGAGAGGTAAAAGAAAGCAGAAATAATTAACAATAAATACAATGAAATTCTAACACATAAAACTAGTTTAGCATTAGAAAAACTAAACATTACTACCTTGGCCATTTCTCCCAAATATCTACATAATTTATCCACAAGAATCAAAATGCAATCAAAAGCTAACAACATTAAAAGTATCTTCCATGAAAAGAAAGGGGAAAATGTCTCAGATATAGGTGACATTCTTGATGCTTGTAGAAATCACTGTATGGAACATTTACAAAAAGACAATATACATATCAATCAATTAAATCTAGATGAAAAATGTTCTAATATAAAAAAAGTACCAGAAAAATTAAAACTAGATCTGCAAGCACCCATATCCTACAAAGTAATTACAGATACAATAAAAGAGGCTAAAATAATAAAGCTCCAGGCGTAGATGGCATAAGTATGGAAATATATAAACTTTTTTCTTTCAAAGATACTATCCCTCTTTCAAAAAACTCTATTAGAAATTCAGTCACAAGCTTTAATACCTCCCTCTTGGAGATATTCCTTAATCACACCAATCCTAAAGGAAAACAAATCCCCAAACTTCTGTACCTCATATAGACCTATATCATTATTAAATAATGACTATAAGATATGTATGCAAATATTAACTAACAGAATGAAAATACCACTATCCAAAACAATAAATAATGATCAAACTGGATTTATATATCATAGAAACAAACATGACAATATTAAAAGGATAATTTCCCTTATAGATTAAGTTAATAAAGAAAATAAAGAAACACTCATAATTGGCTTAGCTATAGAGAAACTGGAACACCAGAATATAATTATGAAACTCAAAAATCACAATAGAGGTCCAATACCACAAGCGAGTGCCAAATAATTTATTCTTGAATACAATATAAGCGCTTTCGTCTTGAAAGTCAAGACTTCATCAGATACATACAAAACTTTGAACTCAATCATTTTATATCATATGCACTAAATGCAATTAAAATCAATTAATGTTTTAAAGCAATATGGTCCCTTTTTAAATTTCAGCTTGAAATTCAGTGATAATTACTCATTACATATCCATCCATGCAAAACATTTAAAATGCATTATTAAAATGTTCAATACTAATGACATTTTTAACAAAAGTCAATAAATGAAATGAAATAATATATAGTAAAATTGTTGTAACATTCTTTTAGTGACTATACTTCTATCGCTTTTGTCACTAATATTGGTTTGATAGAAATGTATTCATTCAAACCTGGGGGGAAATTAGACCTTAACCTCAACTGCCATTTCAGTTATTTGTTTAACAACAAATTTTTAACATCACCCCCTCTATTATTAATTCCCACCATATCAATTATACCAAATTTAAAACCTTTAAATCCAACACATGTCAAAGAATGTTTATATAGTGTACTGGCTTCCTTCTTATTTTTGATATCATATGAATGTTCAAACATTTTTTCCTTCAAGGCCCTTTCCGTTTTTCCAACATAGAATGCCAGACACTCTATACAGTTTGCCAAGTATGCTGTCATTTTTGTGTTGCAATTCCCCTTGCGGTAATATACTCTACTGTGTATACCGTTATGCAATAGAATACTGTTTTTCCTGTAAATATTTGAACATTGCTTACAATGTCCACAGTTAGTAGTCACCCTCATTACACCCAAATCTTTCTTGTACGTCCATTCAAAAACCCTCAGAAAGTTCATCTCAGTCCTGTAGGTAAAGGTAGGTTCATGTCCCACTACTTCAAACAATTCCTTATTTATTTTCAACATACTCCAATTTTTTCTGACTGTATCCGTAAATGCTTCTGTAACTCCAGTAAATTCAATTGTGCATGCTTTTTGATATTTCTTATTTTTGTTGTTACAATTTTCTTCCCCATACTTTTCATGAACACCATAAGGTACAGCTAAAAGGGGTTATATATAGTACCCCAACCTCTTTTTATTTCCTTATTTAGTTCTTCTTTCTCTGAAGTCATCCTTGCTATTCGAACTGCTTGTCCTTTAACCAAGCTTAATTTTTGAGCTATGGGATGGTTACTAGAAAAATGTAAATAACTATTACACCATGTCTCTTTCCTATATATTTTAGACTGAAAGCCTTCTGATGATAAAGTGATGGTAGTGTTTAGGAAATGTATACTTTTACTGTTCCATTCAAGTGTAAACTTAAAGTACGTAGTACTCTTATTTAATAGTCCATAAAAGAATCCATTGATTCTTTGTTTCCATTCCATAGGACAAAAATATCATCCAGAAACCTTACGTATAGCCTTGTAAACTTGTGAAAAGGACCATTGAATATGTGGCACTGCTCCCATTCCAACAACACCAAATTAACATAAATGGGAGCACATGCCACCCCCATTGCAACCCCACTAATTTATCGATAATATTCACCCTGAAATCCTACAAAATTATAGTCCAATACCACCTCCAAAAGTTCTAGAATTAGTTGAATTTGGTCTTTAGGTAATGTGGAATGTTTATACACACTTTCACTAAACATTTGATGCCCCTCCTCTATAGGTATAGTAGTAAAATAGATCTTTAACATCTATTGTGAGGAAACACAAATTTTCTTTCCATAATTCCTGGGTTAACTTCCCTAAAAAAATCCAATGAATCCTTAAGCAGATTATCTGTCTTTGATGGGATTTCTTTAGTGAAATGGTCCACATATACTGCTAAAGGGTGTATTTTGGAATTCTTTGCTGACACTATGGCTCTAAAAGGGTTTTTTTTTACACATTTTTGTATCTTAGGTAGCCCAAAAATATTTGGAATAAACGGGTGGGTTTGTTTTAGGAAATTGTATGTTTTTATATCAATCCTAGTCGCAATTAAATATTCTTCAAGTAAAGAATTAATCCTACCATAAGCTATCATTATTTCATTTCTGGAAACCAATGAATATGTATGAGTGTCCAACAAGATGTTAGTGATGGTGTCATTGTATTCTTCTGACCCATAAACAACTATGCCACCCCCGTTGTCGGGCTTCATGATACGTATATCGGTTTTTCTTTTCAGTTGTTCCAATAGCAATTTTTCTTTCTTATTTAAATTATACCCTTTACTGCTATTTTTACTATTATTGTAAGACTCATACAGTTCCTCAGTCACCTGCTTTTTAAACATCAAAAGAACTGGGTATAAAGGGGGATTAAAAACACTCTTTCTACAAGGACTCTTTCTAACTCTGGTTTCATCCTTGGTTCCATCTTTAAATAACATTTCTAAATTCAATTTCCTCAAATACATTTTCAGGTCTATTAATGTGTTAGCTATATCCCCATATCTAGTTGTAACAAATTTGAAACCCTTTGAAAAAAAGGTTAAAGTGTTCCTTTTCCAGACATAAACTAGTGTAATTAAATTTTTTAAAACCTTTATATTGATGTACCTTGTCATCAGTGTTAGGTACTACAGTTTTTTCACTCTCTTCCCCACTTTCTTCCATCCCTGATGGAACTCTTGATGTGTGGGGGAGTGGTCCAAATTTGTGTTGTTTCTGATTTTGTTTGCTATTGTATTTTATTGCATTTCATTTATTGACTTTTGCTAAAAATGTCATTAGTATTGAAAATTTTAATAATGCATTTTAAATGTTTTGCATGGATGGATATGTAATGAGTAATTATCCTTGAATTTCAAGCTGAAATTTGAAAAGGGACCATATTGCTTTAAAACAATTGATTTTAATTGCATTTAGTGCATATGATATAAAATGATTGAGTTCAAAGTTTTGTATGTATCTGATGAAGTCTTGACTTTCAAGACGAAAGCGCTTATATTGTATTCAAGAATAAATTATTTAGCACTCGCTTGTGGTATTAGCTAAAGAGAAAGCATTTGAGTCCCTAAATTGGGACTATTTATTCAAAATTCTGGTGTTATTTCAATTTCCTCCTTCCTTTGTTCATCTACTAAAGAATATATATACAAATAATTTAACGTATGTTAAGCTAGGTCCTTTCACCACTGAATCTATACATATAACAAAGGGTTCTAAACAAGGATATCCCATGCCACTGATTCTATTTGCTATTGCTATTGCTATTGAAATATTGGCAGACTCAATATGTAACTAGAGAAAAATCAAAGGAGTAGATGTTTATGAACAATAAAATTCTAAAGTAATGCTCTTTGCTGATGACATATTATTAACATTATCAAATACAAAAGAGACATTAGAAGAATTAGATATTTTAATTGACACATTTTACAGGACTTCAGGACTCCATTTCAATAAATCAAAATCAAAATGTTTATTTTTAAATAAAAAAACAAGAATTGCAGACAAAGGGGAATCACATTATAGGGAAACAAGAATCTACCTTAAAATATCTAGGAATTGAGTTATGCAAGGATAATAATGAATTGCCCTACGAAAACTACAATAATATCATCAATACAATTAAAATCTCTGTGGAAAAGTGGAACAAAATAATATTAACATTTGAAGATAGACCATAGTTAAAAAAAATGGTTTCACTACCCAAGATTCTATATATAGCTTTGGCAATACAGCTGTCACCAAAAAGGAATTTACTCAAAGAAATAAATTCATGCCTAATAAAATTTTTATGGTTTCCCAAAAGAAACAGAATAGCTTTAATACATAATATTAGACCATGGAAACAGGGAGGATTAAACTTTCCTGATATAGAAACATATATAAAAGCAGCAATATCTAAAACAATCTCAGACTGGAGAAGTCCAAACTATTCTGCAAATTGAAAAGAATTACTAACTATAATATCAATAAATTAATTTCATTTACAAAAAAAAATTCAAGTAACAGATAAAAACAATTTGCCATGGCACATATGTATTAGTATGCAATATAACATAACTAAGCCCACTAAAACTTGTATGATTAATTATTACATTGACTCATTTAGGAAACGTATTAATGCAGATATAGATTTAAAAATCTGGTTTGAGCTATCCACATAAAGTATACAGAGAAATAATTCCTGGGAATAGAAAGGATTTGTTGGGTTCAATGTATCAAAGAACTAAAAGTTCTGGCTATGCAAACAATAGAAACAACATACAAAATTCCCCAACAAGATTGGCTAACTATGCAAAGCATTCTGATGTATTCACAAGCTTTATGCAGAATAATTAGTAATTCTTCATTTAAAGAAATACCTAAACTTACGAAATGCCTATATGAAATCATATATAATGATTATGACATGGGAAATAGTATTTCACAATTGTATAAGATATTGATCAATTATAAAACAACTCCCAAATCCTCATATTGGGATTAATTAACAAAAGAACACTCATTATAGCTAACTGAAGAAATGAAATAAAATATTTTATAATCAATAAAATATACATCCTTTACACAGTACTGGAAAGTTTTAATTTGGAATGCTTGCACAGAGCATTCTTAACTCCAGATAGAATTACTAAAATTAATTCTTCCACAAAGGGAATATGTTGGAGGTGTGAGCAAATACACAATGCAGATTGGAATCACAGTTTTTTTCGACTGTGTAAAATTAAGCCATTTTGGAATGGTATTAAAAAGTTTTTACAAGCTTTAATGAATCATTTAACTTATCCAAAACTCTAGTATTATTAAATGTGTACAAAGGTTCTCATTTGAATAAGTCAAATATGTATCTAGTATGGACAATACATGCAATCTCAAGGAAGTGTATAATGAGAAGATGGAATACAAACACAATACCAACTTTGGAAGACTTCTACAGTCTACTGAAGACCGCAGCATTGTTGGAAATTAAAATTAAAGAACTAAGGATTCATCCTAAGCCATCTATTAACAATCCATGGAAAAAAGACTTATCACCGATTGACACTTTATAATAACTGAGCAGATACACTCTGATAACTGGATTGTTTTACCTATAAAGTAATTGCATATATTTAGCTCTGTTATAGTGTCAGGTTGATATAAATAGTGTACATAGTTATTTAAGATGTTATATACAAATACTATGGAATTTATTCAACTGTATTTGAAAAATAAAAAAACATTTTTGAGAAAAAAAAAGAAAGTGTGCAAATATATCCTTCCCTTCTGGCATGACATGTTAAAATCCACTCCTTTTTAAACTAATTTTTTATCCTTCTTGTCATGGCTTTTATTTCTCCTGTCAAGCTCTGCTGGATGGTAACTACCTTACCATATTCTTTTAACATTTCCCTCATTATATTTGTCTTGTGAATTACATAATTTCTCCTTCTACCTTGAGCAACAATTTTCACCTAGTTCCCAGGAAAACACATTACCTTTCTCCTCATAATTCCATGCTTGGGACATGCCCTGTTAATGAATAAGATAAAATTCTAGTCTCATGGACCATCCTTTCTAAATACCAGCTCTCTACTGTTTCTCACTCACAAATTCTTTATAATCTTGCACTTCCCAGGCATGTGCAGCTGTTCGGCTTAATGTGCCCTGCATCTCCAGCAATGGATGTCCCCACTACAGCACATTATATCACTGTAGCAGTAGCAAGCTGTCACTGTATGACTTCTACTTACATGTGTTTATTTATCTGTTCAACAGAGCATTTTGCAGCGTTAGCTGTGTTCTGAAGTAAATTATTTGCCTGTCTGTACTATGACATAATGTGATATGTGCTAGAAACAGCTTTGTACTCTGTGATTAGTTGCTGGTCTTATCATTTTTGGTTTTGACACTAGCTGCAGGTGGACTCAAGGTGAATATAATTAATGTTAACAAAACAATGATACAATAAACATGGAATAAAGAAGAAGTTGTTTTGTATCTTAGCACAACTAGAAAACATCCTATTATTCAATACTGCTTAACCTAGTCTATGTACAAAAAATATGGACTTGCTTCACTTACCTATGGTCTATTTGCCTGATGTGACATGAATAAAGTCTTGACTCATTGAGCTATTATTAATAATGAGCTGACAGATATTATGCTGATATTAACAGAAGGCAATAGTTGTCACCTCACAGCAAGAGGTTCTCTGGTTCGATCCTCGGCTGGGGTGCCTTCTGTGCGGAGTCTGCATGTCCTCCCTGTGGTTGCGTGGGTTTCCTCCGGGTACTCCGGTTTCCTCCCACATCCCAAAGACAAGCTGTAGGTGGATTGAACACTCTAAATTGGCCCTAGGTGTGAGTGCGTGTGTGTGCCTTCTGTGGAAGGTTGGGCACCGGGCTGGCAACTCGACACCTTAAAACTCCACTGCCAATCATGAGCGGACAAGTGATCTGCTGTGGCGGCCCCTAACCGGGAAAAGCCGAAAGAAGAAGAAGAAGATTAACAGAAGGCAATAGTCACAACAATAAAACAACGTGTTTACAGTGGAGTGATCAACTCCATTTCCTACAAAGGAAATATATAAGTGAACCTATATGTGTACAGTAAACTCTCAGTTAACCGGCACCCATAGAGTTTGGTAGATGACAGATAACTGTAGTTTCTGGTTGCTTAAGAGTTACTAATAAAAATAGGCCTGACTAATACTGTACCCAAAACTGTTTGTTTGGTGTTACTTGTCCTCAGGTTGGGGAGAGAGGAAATGTATTCGTATCTTCTGTTTTAAAACTCTAAAACTCCAAAATCGTAAGCTAAAAACATAAGATATGCTTCTACAGGAGGGAAACAGAAGGTGCAACACATGAAAATTGTACTGTATTTCTTTGATATTTTTTTTTGCTTGTTGCTTGAGAGTTCCGGTTGCTTGAGTTCTGGTTAACTGTGAGTTTACTATGTGTGTATATATATATATATATATGTGTGTGTGTATATATACATATATATATATATATATATATATATATATATATATAAAATTCCCCTTTACAATCCTGAAATACTGAAAGCTCGAATTTCAGTATCTCGAGACCATAAAGGCAAAAATGCAAAATCTCGAAAGTGCATAAGTGCGAATTTGAATATCTGGAATCCACTCTTATGCAGTGCAGCAACGGGACAGGAAGTGTTTGGCCGGGATGTTTCACAGAAGTGAAGGTAACTGAGTGTATGTGAGTGTTATTGTAAGTTGTGCATGTGGGTTAGGGTAGGAAGGTTGTGTTTGTGCATGTTGATGTGTGTGTGAGGGAGTGCGGAATGTCTGTATGTGAGTAATGCATTGCTTGACTGTTAGTGTGATCTTGGAGTTGATATATATATAAGTAGTGGGGGTGCAAGGGGGCTTGCCCCCCTGCATAGATGTAGTGTAGGGATGTGTAGTTTGTGTGTTGTGGGTTGAATGGTGTACTGTATGGTTTGTGAATGTTCAGTATTTTAGTTTTTAGTGTTTGTGTGTTTCAGGATTGTGGGCTGTTCGACGTTATAGTTTCGAGATACTGAAGTTCGAGCTTTCAGTATTTTGAGATTTTAAAGGGGGACCATATATACATACACATATATATATATATATATATATATATATATATATATATATATATATATATATATATATATATATATATATATATATATATATATACATATATATGTATATCTATATATACAATACATATACATATGGTTCCCCTACAGAAGGTCGAACAGCTGAAATCTCGAAATGCATATGGTCGAGACCATATGCTTGAAATTTCAGAAGCTCGACCTTCTGAATAGAGATTGGCATACAGCGCAGAATGGGAGATTTCCCGTTCTTCGCTGCAGTGCAATCTCGGAATTAGAATAAATAAGTAGCGAGGGGTGTGGGGGGTGCAGGGGGTCTTGCCCCCCTGCAGAAATACTGTTTTGTGCTTTCTTGCTTTTATTTTCTTTCCCTTTCAGAAGGTCGAGCTTCTGAAATTTGAGCATATGGCTTTGGCCATATACATTTCGAGATTTCAGCAATTCGACCTTCGGAAGGGGAACCATATATATATATATATATATATATATATATATATATATATATATATATACATACATACATAGACATTATATATTATATAGACATATATATAGATATATATTTTTAGTGAAAGTAGCTCAAAAGATAAATCGGTTGCCTTTGGTGCTGGAAAATCAGATTTCAGGAAATCAAACTCTCACCCTCAATCACTGCCTAGGAATCTGCTGTGGTACAGCGTTAGTGTTGTTACCTCACAGCAAGAGGTTCTCCTGTTTGATTCTCGGCTGGAGTGCCTTCTGTGTGGAGTCTGCATGTCCTCCCCACGGTCGAATGGCCTCCGAAAGACATGCGTGAATAAGCGTGCCTTCGCTGAAGGTTGGGCATCGGGCTGGCAACTCGACACCATAAAAAGCGACTACCGATCATTAGCAGACCGGAGTTCCTCTGTGGTGACCCCTAACCGGGAAAAGCCGAAAAGATAAACAACAACAACCCTCAGTCACTGCCTGACTGTGATAGATTGGTGCCTATGTATGTTACTAATGAACCTACTGAAGCCTTATTGTTTCTCACTAACACTCTCTCATGTATGCAGGAGACAATACTCCCATATGTGTACATAGAAGACTTAGGGTTCAGGTCTGTACGTCATGGATAACTAGGCATATTAAGGAACTCATGAAACAGAGACATTGCCTGGGGTATATGGAAACAAAACCAGAATAATACACATCTGCTTCACAATTACCTCAACTTAAGAAAACAGACTAAAATTGCTACCAGTTCTGCAAAATCCATGTATTTGCAGAACAGTTATTAGCTACTGGTAATCTAAAACAATTTTGGAAATATCTCAAGCAGTTAACAGGCCACATCTCAAAAACTTTCAAAGCAATTGTATTATGAAAGTAACTAACAACGGTATCGCTGCAGAAGAGTCCATGTCCTATCTTCTCTTCTACATACTGCAAATCACTAGCTCAGTCAGTTCCACCGATTTTCTCTAAATTTCACAAAATAATCCTACAACTACTCCCCTACACCCTCTCGCTGAAAATGTAGCTACCTTTTACTTTAAAGAAATCTCAGTAAAAGAAAAAAGATGCTTCCTAAATAACCTTAATCAATATTCAATGAAACAATCCAAGCTTCACCTTGTCATTCTTAATAATGCAACTAACTATATAGTTAAGCATGTTACGTATATGTGCAACTTATCTCTTACCACCTGAATACCCATTCAGCTTTAAAACATTACAGGACCATGCTGTCTGTCTCCACTCACTGCCCTCTTACTACAATCTTTGAAAAAATTCTTTACAAACAGCTACTTAAGAACATAAATATAGTCTTTTATCACACAAAGAACATGGATTCAGAAATGATTTCAACAGATAACTGCATTGCTCATAGCTACTAAGTCTTTATATGGTATCATGAACAAGGGACAATTCAACCACAGGTATTTTATAGCTGGGACCAAAGCATGTTAATAAAAGTATTCTGTTCCAGATGTTTGCTAACCTTAATTCCATTACCATTAAATGGTCTTAAAGTTGTTAGAAAACAGAACTTTCTAGGATCATTGGAACAACCATCTGTTGACAACTGGGACACATAGCATAGGGAGCCATCAAGGTTCCTCATCCTCCTGCTCTTCTCCTTAGTCTGTTCACAGCTGGGACATGTAGCATAGGGACCCCTCAAGGTTCCTCAACCCCCTGCTGATCTCCTTAGACATTAATGACCTAGTTGGTGACCTTCCTCTGTCAAACATCATGCTGCACTCTGATGACAATTTATTAATTCAAACACATAAATAGCATTTCACCCTGCAATTTCCACTGCAACGCTCCTTCTTTAATCTTTGCCAGTGGTCCTCTTTTAACAAACTGCCAATAAACCATAAAAAAATCAATGCCATGACATTCACAACTTCTCATAAACAGTCTCGATTAGCAGCAATTATAGTATCATACAACCAAAATAACATTATACTGACAGCAACTGTTCTCTTAACTTCTACTCACACACAGATACGAAGAGGAATAAAAAGTGGTGCATGAAGGCTGTATGCATTGTCTACAACTGAACACAGCAAAGACATGATTCACAGAGGCCACTTATGCTGTCATGTGATGGCATGAATAAGTAAAAGCAAATGTTGTTATAATAAGATGAAAATGAGAAATGATGTAAAAAAATTGTATGCTAATGAAGGATTCTCCCAACTTCTTGCAATTCAAAGTCAAAGATTGGGTCTATATTAGAACATCGAAGTTTCAAAACTTTGAATGTTCTAACATCTACCCCTATTCAGCGAAAGCTGAAAATATCGAAGCAACACAAAACCGAAATTTTTCCCAGGGAAAGAATTTGTTTGTCTGTTTCTGTTGCTTTGGTATTTTCAGCGCTGTGGTGGAAAGTTACAGGTTGGGTTCAGTTAAGTGTGCGATTGAGTGCAGGTTAGGTTAGTTAGGGTTAGGATGTGGGTTAGGTATGTGTGCGATTGTGTGGACATGAGGGTTGGGGGGGGTTAGGTGAGTTAGGGTTGGGGCGCAGGTTAGGTATGTGTGCGATTGTGTGGACGTGAGGGTTAGGGCAGGGTAGGTGAGTTAGGGTTATTTCACGGGTGAGGTGAGTGTGCGATAGTGATGGACCTTAGGGTTAGGGTTTTGGTTAAGGTAACTGGATAGTTAGTAGTGTGTGTATAGTTTAGTGTAGGGTTAGGTGTAAGATTTTAGGTGTATGTGTGTGGATTGCTGTTTGTTTGGTGTGTTGGTGTTGTGTGTATGTGTTTTGGAGCAGTGAATTTTTTCCCTAGGAAAAAAAATTCACTGTTCTGTATGATTGATGTTTTCAGCTTTCGCTGAATGGGGGTCGATATTAGAACATTCAATGTTTTGAAACTTCGATGTTCTATTACAGACCCCAAAGATTCACACTTTTCCACACCATCTGCAGATTCATTATAAAAGCAGACTCACATCTATTCTATCTACTTTGCAGTCCACAATGATGCTGGCACTTGTTGGAATCTCAACTATTTCCTGGTGTGAAGTCCTTGTCTTGGCCATGCCAAAACAGCTTGTGGCTAGTGGTGCTTGCTGGCCAAGAAGGCAGAGATATAGACAGTGACTACATTTCTGTGGATACAAAGGTACGCATAGCCCTCACTATACTTGTCGCAGGATTCTGCCTTGAGGGATGTACCCTTGGCATGTGTGAATCGGTACATCTATTTCTTGGCATCACCTCAGAACCAAGCCAGGACCATGAGTGCCTTTTAAGGGGTGACACACTGTCCTGAAGTACTTGGTGCAATAGAATACACCCTGTTGCAATTAGGACCTCGTTTGTTCCACAGCTTTAGTAGTACAAAAATATGGAAGGCCAACTTTCCATCAACTGGCAGGTAGTATGTGATGCATGTGGGTGCATTGTCAATGTCTCTGCCCAGCATCCTGGTAGTGTACAGGATTCTCATATCTGGTACACTAGCTTACTCTACTAACTCATCCTTCATGGTAGGATGCACTGTGATCATCTTGTTGGAAAGTGGAATAATATTTTTTTTCTTTTTCATTAAGAAGATGGAATGCAAAATACTACAGCAAATTTAGTTTTGTCCCACCGTTCTCTCTATTTTTCTTTGATTTTTTTTTTCTTTCAGGTGATACTGGATATGGCTCATCACTCCAGTTAGAAATCCAAAGAGCGCTGCAGAACATAATTTCTGTATAGCCCTGTCCTAGACCCGTATTATCATCAAGGGGATCTTTGGCCTCTTGAAGAGTTATTTTAGGTGCCTGGATGAGTCTGTGGGTGCTCTTGAATATGACTCTGCTACTGCATGCAGGGTATTCACTGTGTGTTGCATTCTGCACGACATGATATTGTATCAGTTTGGTGGTGAATTGCACCATGTTGGCACTGCAGCTCCTGTTTCCAGTCCAGCTATGAATAATGTTGACCATCTGGCAGCAGGAGTAAGGGACCCCATGTGGCAGGCTCATACATGGCATAGGCTGTGCAGATAAAGAGGGGGCATCTAATCCAGAGCCATGGACCAGGACATTCAGGCTAGTGTTTCAGATAGAGTGTAACTGAGACATGTAGTGATATCTCTACGCTATGCTGTGTAGTGCATGTTCTACATTCACTGTTCACCTGACATACCTTTTCAACTTTAAATAATATATATATATATATATATATATATATATATATATATATATATATATATATATATATGTGTGTGTGTGTGTGTGTGTGTGTGTGTGTGTGTGTGTGTGTGTGTTTGTATATTTTAAATTTCAAAACAGGTACTTATTGTTGGTAAAAATCATGCATGAGGGCTCACTGACTCCTGTCCATTGATGTCATCAGGCATTATATAGTGAATAATCACTTTTTTAACAGTTTTCCAGAATACATTCTGCTGAAGTGGTGTACCTAGGTACGCACATAATGAATGTCCTGAAATGGTGCAATTAGTAAAAAGTGTTACTTCTGTATTTAAAATGAGTTCATGCCTTGCAATTGAATGATATGTATCATATTGTTTTTTTTTAAATTAGATTACGCAGTGTTTCCTATGCTGTCTGTTGAGTTATTTGGTGTTTCCCTGAATAGTTTTATATTACTACTTTTAAGATGTAGACAACTGCTGTAACAATCGTAATGCATGCAGCATTAATGGCGTTAATAACTGCATGACATGCGGCTTTCTTTCCACAGATCCTTGAAGTTTTAAACAGTAGCAGTTTAGTGCGTTACAATAAATCTTTGCATTTCTACAGTGTATGCTCAATCACTAAATGACACCAAAGTAAATTATTTTCTCAGTTATCACTAATTATTTACACTGTTGCTGTAATGATTTTCCATTTACAAATGACAGCTTTACACTATTTACTAAAGCCATTGTAATATGTCCATCATATTAATAAAATTTAAATTTATTAAAATTACTCAATAATTTCACTTAATTTTTAACATTTTCATAATAATTTGAAATATTTCTATTATTTTTTTCTAACTTTAAAAAGTAATTTGACACAATTCGAGTAAACATAAGTTAATATGGTCATGTCAAACATATTAACTTAAGTTCATCTATGGATTTATATTCCAATTAGGCCCTTTTATGTTGAACTCTATTAATCGCAGTAAGACACAAAATGCATATGCCATTTATCCCCATAATTAGGTCTTGACTTCCCTTGAACTTGTCCTTGGGTTCACGTGAACATGCCAGGATAGCAGCAGAGTCCATACCAGTCCACAGAATGCTGCAGGAATACATGGAGAGCATTAGTCAGTCTCAAATATGTTGCCAACACTAAAAAGAGTTTGCCCCATCAAAAACCCAGCATGTTATCAAAGAAACTCTTGACCCGAACAAGTCTCATTGAACCGACCATCCTTTAAAAAAGCTTTTCCTTTTCCAGCCTAGGACTTGCAATGTGGAATAATATCTCTCCTGATTTAAGAAGTAAATTTCTTCTCAAAGACATATGGCTCTCTCAGAACAACTCCATAATGAATCTGTATGTACAGGCATTATAAACAAGAGGTAAAATATTTACTAACTTCTTGCCTGCAGCCTCTTCTTTCTTTACAGTTCAGCTTACCTCATTCTCTTTGTTGCTTTCAGTATTAAGCATCGAAACAATTAACTATAATTATTGTGTATAATGTAATGAAACAATTCATGCAGTAGTTCAAACTGTAGGGGTTGTGTGAGATTCTACAACATGGAAAATATTGAACAGACCCTTTTCCCAATGTTTTGTGATTTGTGGTTAGGTGTTTTGTGTCGATGGTCATTTGTGCTGGTGATTTGATGGTCACTGTTTTATGAATTTGACTACACAAGAAACAACTATATCTATCTATCTATCTATCTATCATATCTATCTGTCTGTCTACACACACAGACACACACACACACACACACACACACAAACACACACGCAGATATTGAGTATTTGTATGTATATCTACAAGACAAATATTTGCAGAATGAACACATATCAGTAACATTTTACTTGGTTTCTAGAAATTTCACAATAGACACATTTGGAAAAATGCTAGTAAGCTAATCAGTATATATTCAAGTACACATGTTCTCTTCCCTTAGTTTGATTAACAATATTTTTTTCCTAAATGTTGGGTAAAATCTTACGTTTTCTAATATCCTAAGGAAAGGAATTCCAAGCCAAAGGAGCTATCATGTGGAAAAAATCTCACTGAGTGCCTTACTGAAGTGGGGTCTTTTCAGAGGACGGGTGCGGTCACTGAAATTGCAAATGGAAATAAACTACTGCTTAGGCATTAAATTTACTGGGAAGAAGAGGACATTGTCTCCAGTACAGCAGCTTGACTGTTTAAGGATTTAACTGAGGGGAGACTGCTGGTACAGAAGGAAGCAAGATGACTTCTTGCTCAGCTACACTCATTAATGAAGCCTACAACCAGGTATAGTTGCTTGGTGAGCCTGGAAGATTGCCATCAAGACTTTCATGATGATGTTGATCCTCCTCCAAGAAATCATTATTGTATGTGTCATGTTCTTCCCCAGTCCCCCCCCCCCCCACACACACACACCAGATTTTGCTTATTTACTTTAGTGCAAATGTCCAGATAATGGTCTTACTTTATCATAAATATGCTGCATCCTTCTGTGTTGCTGGTCTCTCTAATCTCTGCTTTAAACATACAGAACAGTTCTTGTTTTCAAATATTAATGCAGTCTGACATTTTTCACAGAAAATGTACTGTTTAAAATTATTTATTTCAAGAGGCAAGTATATTATGAAAAGGACAATTACAGCGATGTAAAAGAAAAGAAAATATCTGCTGGCTTTAACATTTCTATAAAGTATTACTTTATATAAAGACTTGCAGATTCTGAACTTATATACAAATAGCTGCCTGAAACTTTCATTTTCAAGAGTAGTAATTATTATAATAGGAATATCTTTTCATAGCATGGCCACAAACTCTGATACTCCAGGTGATCTTATAAAAATCATAAGCTGTGCAAGAGTTATCATCCTTAATGCACAAGGTCATGACTGACTTATAGATGTAAAGACAAGAGCTTCCCATCACAAATTACAATACACCTTCATGATGTTGCAGCACATAGGGAAATGCTACTGTCTCATTCTACCACAATACAGGAACTATAACACTATTATTTCACTTTGGAAACCAATGTAGATGATGTCAAAATGGAGTCTGAATCAGCAATCTAACTATTATTGGCTCAATTGAAACCTGGGGCAATTATCTAGCATCATTCATTTGGATAGAACTCAAAGTGCTGCTAGGGTTTCTGGGCATCTTATAGTGTTGTGGGTGAACCAAATTACCTCTCATCATAAGAATCACAATATCCCAATGCATTTTATATTACATTCTTTCAAATTTTGGAGACAGAAACAGAATAGATCTATGGCACCACAGAATAGTGATGCACATACTGCTGAATAGGTGATGAGATCAGGTCCTGATTATAGTAACCCCCTCCTCCTGAAATGGAAAGTACTGGTTTGGTTTTGGCAAAAGCCGTCATTTACTATTTTCTTATTTAGTTCCAGTGGTATTACCACTGTTTCTTTTAAAGCTGTAATTGAAGCTGATTCGATCCTAAGAACAAAAGAAAACAAAATAAACTAAAACTGTAATCTAGACATTCCTATGTCATTGTCCTTCTTCTTCTTCTTCTTTTTTGTCTTTCGGCTTTTCCCGGTTAGGGGTCACCACAGCAGAACTCCGGTCCACTAATGATTGGCTTTAGATTTTCACAAACGCCGAGGTGCCAGCTCGACGTTCAACCTTCAATGATACAAATCATGGGCTGGATTCTCTTGTGCTGGAGATGAAATGCTGGGATGAACCATAAAAAGAATATATCTCTAATTCTAAAAAATAGAAAAGCATTCCAGCAGATAAATACTCTTCACAAAGATGTTGTAGAAAACAGTCCAATCAGCATTTAATACATCCAACCACCTGCTACAGATTCAAAGCATTAGCATATCTTCCTGATGCAAACAAAGAGTTTGGAAATAAATAGCCTTCTTAATCGTCTAAATAGTCATAGTAGGGTCTAAAAAAATAGAAGTTGCCATAGAGATGGATATGAATATTTCCTGCATGCCAGGAACATCTACATTCATAAATTTACCTCCTAAACAAAGACTTGTTCATTTTGCTATAATTGTCAATCAGAGTTAATATATTTTGCTTGCTTATTTGGACTTGGAGAAAGCATATGATAGGGTGCTTAGAGAAGCATTGTGGTATTGTATGAGGAAGTCGAGAGTGGCAGAGAAGTATGTAAGAGTGGTACAGTACATGTACAAGGGTAATGTGACAGTGGTGAGGTCTGCAGTGGGAGTGACAGATGCATTTAAGCTGGAGGTGGGATTACATCAAGGATCAGCTCTGAGCCCTTTCTTTCTTATTTGCAATGGTGATGGACAGGTTGACAGACGAGATCAGACAGAAGACCCCGTGGACTATAACCTTTGCAGATGGCATTGTGATCTGTAGGGAGAATAGGGACCAGGTTGAGGAGACCCTGGAGAGATGGAGATATGCTCTAGAGAGGAGAGGAATGAAGGTCAGCAGGACTAAGACAAAATATATGTGTGTGAATGAGAGGGAGGATAGAGGAATGGTGAGGATACAGGGAGTAGAGTTGGTGAAGGTGGATGAGTTTAACTACTTGGGATCAACAGTTCAGAGTAATGGTGTGTGTGGAAGAGAGGTGAAGAAGACAGTACAGACAGGGTGGAATGGGTGGAGAAGAGTGTCAGGAGTGATTTGTGACAGACGGGTACCAGTATGAGTGAAAGGAAAGGTCTACAAGAGGGTAGTGAGACCAGCTATGTTGTATGGGTTGGAGATGGTGGCATTGACAAAAAGGCAGTAGTCAGAGTTAAAGATGTTAAGATTTGTACTGGGTGTGACAAGGATGGACAGGATTAGGAATCAGTATATTAGAGGGTCAGCTCAGGTTGGATGGTTTGGAGACAAAGTCAGAGAGGCAAGATTGTGTTGGTTGGGACATGTGCTGAGGTGGGATGCTGGGTATATTGGGAAAAGGATGCTAAGGATGGAGCTGCCAGGTAAGAGGAAAAGAGGAAGGCCTAAGATAAAATTTATGGACATAGGTGGTTGGTGTGACAGAGCAAGATGCAGAGGACAGGAAGAAAAGGAAACAGATGCTCCACTGTGACGACCCCTAACGGGAACAGCCGAAAGGGAAGAAGAATAATTTGGCATTAGGGTATGGCAATATGTTGGTAAGTCTGTTTTTCAAGCCTTTTCTTTTTTTTTTTTCTTTTTAGAGTGTCTCCCAATTTTGGAAATCCAGCAAACTGGATGATTATTATTGCAATACAATCCATATGTGTTGATGATTAAACATTGTCAAGTCATCTTACAATAACACAGATGCAGTAGCTTCCTTCACCTGTGGTACACATAACATACATTTCCAGTGGTCAGTCTTTGAAATTCCATTTTCTGTGTGTGATCTGGTACATGAGTGATATTTTCCATTTACTATATGTAGAATGCTAATTCTTAACTGCAAAGTGGTGAAGGATTTACAAATCCACTTGTGAGATTTTAAAGGTATGTTTATGTGATGTACCTTTCAACCAATTTATCCAAAACTATACTGTTGTGTGGAATATTTTTACAATAGCAGCATACCTTTTTGGTTTAAAGCCTATTTATTTTTTGAGATCAAATTTGTATCATGCAACAATTTTATATAATTAGGTGACAAGTTTAATTCAGATCATAGCGTTTATTCATAGGTTAAGTAGCTGCTTATGCCATGGATATTATGTACATGCTTGCAACTACTTAATCTTCTGATAATTTGTCATCATTAATTGTCAGGTTTCTAATGCAATGAACGAATTGTGCATAATACATTTTATCTCCAGGTTATGCTAAGCTGAATGTTTGATTCTTTATTTTGTGGCTGCAAGAGGATGAAGTTGTAGTCATACAGACAGTTTTCAGACATTGTTACTATCCATATTAGGAACTTGTATAGAGTGTTATAAACTGATGCTCATATTACACAATGTTTCTTTGCATAGAATCAAATTGCTTATATGAATATTTGTTTAAATGCTTATTTACAGTACACTCAGTCTTTCTTGATAGTGCTTTGACAATTTAGCTCACAGTTGCTAGAACATTTGTAACTCTTTCTTCTTGCTTTATTCTAAATATTAGCATAGACATTACTCAACAGTATCCACTTTTACCTTTGGAGAATGTTCACTTTTTTGCCTATTCCTTATATATATATATATATATATATATATATATATATATATATATATATATATATATATATTTTTTTTTTTTTTTTTTGGCTATGCTTCTGGTACATTTTGGAGAGTTAAAATCTTTAAATAATGACAGATATTTGAGTTTCAGATATTTTAGCCTTTAGGAAATGCGTGCTAATTCAAATCCTGTTATTCATTCAACTCTCTACATTGTAAGAGTCATATTTAAAATCCATCACTGATTTTGAACCTTTGCCCTTCCATTACTTTGGCTTAGTCAAGGTGTTTTGCACTAAGAAGTTGAGAGGTAAGGCAGCAAAGTAAATACTGTGATGTCAGACATATACAAATGCAATGTCTATGTGACTTTATTATAGGAACCACAGTTAAATAAAGAACAATTCTGAGAATTTTTTTTTTAATATTGGGAAGACTGGAAAATATCTGAGTGTATCAGCTAAGTTAAAGAAGCACTGGATATATGAATTCATAATTTTTTGAGATGGACGACCATCTAAATTCTTACACATAGAGCTAAGACATCCATATTTTTGACAAAATGTATTGGCCACGCAATGTATCCACAGCTAAACTGAATACTCCTCCTTGTCTTATTTGCTATGGACAACAAAGATTCAAAAAAGGATCATCTGAGCGTCTTGACAGAATCTGCCTTTGAGGAGAGGAGAGCAGCAGGTAATAACAGTTACTATTGTGCCGTTTTAATAGAGTTTCAAAAGGCCTTTGATACAGTAGACTGGCAGCGCTTACTGCAAACACTAGAATTTTTGGATTGTTCTGTGCAGTTCATTAAAAAAGTAAACTGCTTCACTGGTCTTTGAGAGATGGGGTTACAACATGATCTACATGCACAGCTACATTTGAAATGAATTGAAAGGCCTGTCAGGCATATCTTTTATTGCCTTTATTGTTCATTTTAGTTGCATATTCTCTGCCAGCTCAGCTGAAAGATATTTTTTTTTTTACTGGTATTCCCTGCTCTTGACGAAGAGAATCATCTGTATACTTGAACTGCTTTTTGTTGTGTTCTCATCATTAGAAATGAATAAAATGAATCTTAGTAAGAACTAGAGGTTTGTTCTTAAAAATGTTTGTCAAGATATTCTGTTAAGATGTACTGCAGTACAAAACAAGACTGTGCATGAATGTATCTATCAAGGCATTAGGGAAACTACATAACTGATGAAATGCTATGGATGAATGCCTGTCCACACACTCATTGTCTTATATACCACAACTGACTTCTAGAGTGTCCCTACATATAGCCTCAGCTATTAGTGGAGTTTTCAACACAAGAAGTAGAGAAAGGAAATAGTCTGACAGGTTCTTCTTCCGTATCCTACATGCATCCACTCCTGACACTCCTAATACGTGTCTTTAGAATGTGAGAGAAACATTGAGCACCTACATTAAACCCATATGGAAACAGGGAGGATGTGCAGGCTTCCACAGAAGATGCACCAGCTGTGATCCAAACTAGAAAACATCATGGTTTAAGCAGCAGTTCTACCCCTTCTGCTACCATGCCACCCATGCCTGTCCAGTGTTGTTGAATATTTGTACAATAAATTCAGTACAGAGAAGTCACAATATCAAATTGTTAAATAATATGAAGCCAAGAGTTCAAGAGAAGAGAAATTATTCATCCAAAACATGTAAAGCAGATTCCAAATAATGGCAATAAGATTTGTTATACAGGAGAAGTTTTTTGGCAAACTTTGTATCCTTGTTTTACTCTGACGGTCATCTTCAGTGCCTATCTTTCAAAGCCAGATCTACTAGTCACTTCAAGTCAATCCACAGGCTAACATCAGCTTCACATCTTCTGGTATATATTTTTTCCTGTTTATGATCTATCCATTGCATCCCCTCCCTCTGGCTATGCTGCTTCACTGGGTGGCCAAGAGTTCAATGGGAGCCTGATGTGTCTTTTCCCTCCACTTCTGCCATGCTCTCTCCAGTCAACTCTTAAATTATGCTGTCCCCTGCACAACCCAGCCTTCACTAAGGGGCATACCCTTATCCCTCCTTGCCACTCCTTCAGATGCCTGAGGCACTAGTCAAACCCATGTCTCCTGGGCTGTATTTCAGGGTTTTATCCTTCTATGCCTTCTAGCTTGTTACAGGAGGATATGAAACACAGCTGCAGTCTTACTTAAGGTGCTGTATACAGAAAATTATGGAACCACTTTGCTACAGATAATAGTGAAATCATATTCTAGTCAATATGGAAAAAAGAAAGTTATCTTTATTTATTAGATCTTTCGGACAGTTATTACAATATACTCGGTCTTTTGGAAAAGCTAATGAAGAAAAGCACAGAAAAAAACATGTGATGAAGTAATATTTAACCATTCAGCCACTTATGTGTTCCTAAGCAAATATACTCAAATATAATTTATGGTTTAAGAAGTATAATTAGTCTTATGCTTTAAAAGAACCAAAGAGGAACTGTAATATATTAAGATTAAGATATGTATGCAGACACACACACACACACACACACACACACACACACACACACACATATATATATATATATATATATATATATATATATATATATATATATATATATGAATTTACCTTATTTTGTCGAAATGCCAAAACATTGTATGTGACTTTGTCCGCCCCTCACAATATCGAAGCTGCACTTCATCGACTCACCAGAACTATGAAGACTTTCCCATGGTAAGTAACCACTTAGCCAAAAAACTAAAAAACCTAAACTGCACCATCCCTAACCCATTCAAGTGCGGGGCTACGCCCTCCACACCCACCAATGTTGGGGGCTGCACCCCCACACCCCCTAACTAAATATAGCATTGACAAAGTGACATTCAATCTTTTGGCATTTCGAAAAAATAAGGTAGAACCATATATATATATATATATATATATATATATGTATGTATGTGTATATATATATATATATATATATATATATATATATATATATATATATATATATATATATATATATATATATATGTGTATATATATCTATATATATATATATATATATATATATATATATATATATATATATATATATATATATATATATATATATATATATATATATATATATATAGATATAGATATAGATATGTATGTGTATATATATATATATATATATATATATATATATATATATATATATATATATATATATATATATATATATATATATATATATATATATATATATATATATATATATATATATATATATATATATATATATATATATATATATATATGTATATATATATATATATATATATGTGTATATAGTGATTTAATGAAGGGGTCATCATTAATTTTAGAGACATGATGACATTAGGCAGAAATAAAATGAATACCTATGCAATGATGAAATGGTAGAAGATAATGTAAAGTGCTTGTCATGATGGGCTGCCTTTAGTTTGTTCACATTTATCTATAATTTCTAACAATCACTTTTATGGATTGACTCAGAATGTCTGTCTCAAACAGATTATTGCTGGAAATTATTAATGTGAAAGCTGATGACATGCCTATGACATGGAAATGTGATCATATTTCTAGTAATGTGAAGTTAATTTTAGTGACATGGTGACATTAGGCTGAAATAAAATACTCATCTCTACTCCATCTCTTCCTCTCTATTTCAGCCCAACCCTCTTCACCTTTTTTATCTTAAAATTATTTCCACTACAGCTGAGACACCTACTCCCAAACCGATACTAGTCCATCCAGAATGCTTAAAATATAAACTGAAACACACAAAAATAGCTTTCTTCAATGTCCTCTTCTGAGCTGGAGACATTCACCCCAACTCCGGACCTAATTCACCTACAAATAACAACTACCCTGCCCCTCCCTCTAACCTTTCTGCCTACCTATAAAACTCTCAGATTTTTTACAATCAATGCCCAGAGCCTGAACAACAAAATACATCACTTCCAAGCATGGCTAAGTGACAACCAACCTGACATTTTAGCCATCTTTGAAACATGGCTCATACCCCACATCTCTGACTCCGAAATCCTACCCGCCGGATTTCATGCTCTCAAATGTGACCACTTAAACAAAAAAGGCGGCAGTGTTGCCTTAATCTATTCCAACGTACTCACCTTAATTCCTTTACCAAATCCTATTCCCCAATTTGTTAATGCAGAACTAACAGGAGGTCTATTAAAAATGAATAATTATAAAAGCCTCTTGTCTTATCGCCCTTTATATCCCTCCTGGAAATAACACCTCAACCCTCAAAGACATACTCCTATGGACCTCTACTGAAATTAACCATGAAACTTCCATACTAGGTGATGTAAACATCGACTGGAATAAAATCAACTGTCCCACACCCTCCATATCTATTAACCTCTTTAACTTCACTCAAGTAACCCACTCCATCACCAGACCCAATAATATAAATCCCCTATGATCCCCTCTTGACTGGATCTTAGTCTCTCATTCAAATAAAATTACCTACTTTGGCACCTTCCCTGACACCATTAGTGACCACCTCCCAGCTTTCAACCACCATGCTACCGCCTCCCCTCTGCATCATCATCAATTTCTTCACACTTGCAACCTTAGTAAATTTGACCCCACAACTTTCTCTAACTATCTCAAACAAATGAATTGGAACATTCTAAAAACCCTCCCACTCGACAAAGCCATTGAACATTTTAATTCTACCTTCCTAGATGCTCTAAACTCTGTGGCTCCACCAAGAACAAGAAGAATAAAAACCATAACTGCCCCTTGGCTAACTAAAGAAAGAAAACAAATTGTGCATCAAAGAGACAAGTCCTGGAAGCTTTACCAAAAGAATAAACTCCCCAAAACCCATCTCCTATACACACAGCTTCATAATTATGCAAAAAAACAAATCAAAGACAAAAAATCTTACTACACTAAGCTTCAGTCCAACTATACTAAAAACCCTAGGCTATTCTGGAACTCAATAAACTCACTTCTCAACCCACGTTCCAAAAATAGCCCCTGCCCTGAGCCAAGTAAATCTGACCTCGAATTAGCCTCATTATTTAACTCATTCTTTATAGAGTCAATATCCGACCTAACCAAGACTTTTCCCAACAACAACCCATCTCCCCTGCTGTCTCCTGTGTCAAAGTCCTCCAATAATTCCCCCTCTAATGTTTGAGCTCAAACCTGTCTCCACTAACTACATAAAAAAACTTCTATCCAAACTCAAACCCTGCTTCAATACTCCTGATAACATCCCCTCATCTGTCCTCAAGTCTGCTGCCGATGGTATAGCACTCCCAATTAGCATCCTAATCAATAGATCCATAAACGGAATCCTATGTCCCGAAACTCTGGCGTTCTGCCTTTATTCTTCCTCTCCACAAGGGAGGCAAAAACACTAACATCTCTAACTTCCGCCCTATAGCTCTGCTCTCCCTAATCTCAAAAATCCTAGAGAAATGTATCCACCTCCAACTAGTGCCTTTTCTGATTCGTAACCAACTTCTTACTCTAACCCAACATGGCTTCCGACCAGGGCATAGAACTATAACAGCCCTACTCTCCTTCTTAGAAACTGTCAATCAAGCCCAAGATTCTGGGAATATAGTATCTACAGTTCTGCTATATCTCTCTAAAGCATTTGATACCATTTCTGATACCCATCTTCTGAGTCATCTCTCAGACCTAAATCTCTCCTAAAACACCCTATCCTGGTTTTCAAGTTACCTGTCAGACAGATCTCAGGCCGTGAAATGGAAAAAAGGCATCTCTCCTTCCCTACCTACCCCTACTGACTGGCGTACCTCAGGGATCCATCCTCGGACCAATGCTGTATAATATCTTTATCAATAACCTTCACTCTGCCATTCCAAACACTAAAGTCATTCAATATGCAGACGACTCAACTCTTGTCTGCTCTGCCACTAACCTCCCTGAACTTCTAATTAAGACCCAAACCGCCTTCTCAGCTACTGAGATTTGGATGCACCAATATCACCTTTCTCTCAATGCAAACAAATCTAAAATATTAATATTCCCCCCATCAAAATCTTTTTCTTATGACAAAGTTCCTTCCAAGTCCTCAGCCAAAGCAACTCTTCTACTTAGGTTGTTCCCTTCGCCGAATTACTCAGCGTAATTATAGATGAACACTTCAAGTTCGACACCCACATTCAGCAAAATATAAAGAAAATGCACTTAAAACTTTGTATGCTATACAGGAACAACCGCTTCCTCTCCTCCTCTACTAAGCATACTCTGGCCTCTACTTACCTCCTACCCAGTCTACTGTAGGGTGCCCCTCTATTAACCAACCTATCCTCCACCATCACTTCCGAACTTGAAAACTGTTATAACAAAATTTCCAAATTTGCCACCAAAGCCAAACATTCCACCCATCACTGTATTACCCTCCAATCTCTAAATTGCTTAGAACTTACAAATCACCTGTACTACCTCCAACTTACCACAGCTCATAGGCTAATATTTAATCCAACCATATGCCTCACACTGACAAACATCCTTCCCCCTTGTACCCCAAATAGAACTCTCAGATCTGAACACCAAAATTTAATTACTGTCCACAAACCTAAACGTCCTACTGGACAACTTCTCCTCTCCTTCTCCCTAGGTAAAAAATGGAATTCTCTCCAATCCACTCTGAGGACAATGTCAAACTCAGACAACTTCAAAACTCAGCTTCACTCCTACCTCTCTTCTAAATGGAAATGTAACTGCATTCTTCCTGCCTAGATCTCTTATAATTAAAAGCCTTTGAGAGGTTATCCTCCTGTGTTCTTAAGCTCCTTATAGCTTGTTATATCTTTCCATAGCTAAATCCCATATGATTTCTTGCATCATGTATATATTGTAAATAGCCTTTGACTGGACTGTGTGAATAATTTTGTTAAAATGAATCTGTATTTTATAATCCATAGGATAGTTTTGCTATGGGCAAAACTGCTCATGCCTTGTAATTTGATATGTATTTGTATATGTGCTTGTAACTTTTATTTTACTTGACTGTTATCTCTTCTGCAACCTGTACTATGGAGCTTTTATCCCCGGGCCTCCACAGAAAATGGGCTCTCTGGGCCCAGTGGACTTCACCGGTAATCAAACTGGAAATAAATAAATAAATAAATAAATGAAATAATTATTAAAATTTTTAACTGGGTTATAATAGCAATGGTACAACGTTGGAATTATTTGTCTTTGGTAATTGGGTATAAATCCAGTTTGGATTAAAATCTCTATTTCATGACACATTTGGAGTCAATACATGGTAATGACTTTTTTCTTTCTGTTTTAACACTGAAAAATTACCTTAAATGAGTGGATCACATAACTGATTATAGGAACAAGCATGTGTATTGAGCTTTTATAGTAAAAAATGTAGTATTTTTATATCTAACCTTTTGTCTTCACTATGCTGTTTAACACATATGCTGTACACTACTTATGATGCCATTTATTCCACATTTTGTTGTTTTGATTGTTTGTCAGTTGTCTGATTTTGTTTCTTAATAAAGTTTATTACTTCTTAAAAAACATTTAATTCAACAAAGTCGGATATATTCATAGAACTAGCACAAACATTTAGGTATAATGCTTATGCACTGAGTAGGCAAAGTAAATGTAGAAACAGAGGGAACAATAATTTACTCAAATTGTAAAAACTGTGTAATATACATTCACAAACCACGTTTGCATCTCCTTATCTTATCAGTATGCAGAAAATTCCAATGTCTTCAGAACAAAATGTGTACTTTTTTGTTTTGCTGTTTTATAATTGTCTCATCTTCAAGGCACTCGTTGTCATTTAATGTTCTGCATTTGAGCAATACATAGTACTTGCTCACGATTGCTGATCAGTTCACTACCAAGTAGTTTCCAGTTTTATATAACTGCTGGAGGCAAGGTGTTACCTGTTATTGTACACCTGTTATAACACCATTAATATTTTCTACGTTTTCTTGTGCTGAAAACTTAAGTTATTGAAACGCACTGTGCAAATAGTCTACTGACCTAAACTGAATTTGAGATGATTTTTTTGTTTTTTGTGATTATTTGAATATGCTTATCATTGTACAGAGAAATAAATATATTAGTAATGTAACACAATCTATTATTTGTGTATTCAAATCTGATTTTCAGAATTAATTTCTCCTGCTTGCTGTGAGAAATAAAGCTCCTTTTATAATTGACACAGTTTTGCTACGGACCTCTCCTTAAGAACACCACTGCCTTATAGTTAAGAAATCAACATGGATCCTCAATAAACAGAGACAACCTTCTATTAGAGTTTAAGTTACTGCATGTACAGTGTTGTCTTCCTCCTTCACCTAAACTGCATTACAAAACATACACATTACATTACTACTCAAATGCACCCTTTCCCCCTGCTCAAATATTATCATGCCATTCCACCAGTCAGGTACTCTCTACACCTCTTTCTTCTATATGGCATTCCTTCCTTCACCTCCTCAGAGAAAACTAAAATTTTTCTAATTACAGAAATAATCTTATAATTTGCTTTTAACAACAAGCCAGATGCCCCTGTCACAGAAAAGTCAAATCACGTAACTTACGCAATGTTTTCTGGACTTGTACCTGTGAAATTCACTCCGTCTCATCTTTCTCTTAAATATTATACATATGTAAACACAATATTGCTTACCTTGACAATTTTATAAAGCATCATATTTGTGCTTGTATAGTTTCTATTGTTGTATATTGTATACTGGTTTATTTTTCTTTGTATTTACCACTAGTCTTAGTTTTCTACTTGTGAATTTTTTTCACCTGGGTTGTGCTTCTAAAAGATTAGTTGTAATAAGTAGACACCCTGGCAAAATGATATAAATGAAACATTAATAAATAAATAAAAATGAACAGAATAAAATAAAAAAATGTCGACATTTGCTATGTCTAAAACACTGCTCATGCAGACAGTGTTTAGAACCAAACATATAAAGAGCCTGAGTACTGGAAACATATCAGAAGGAGCATTCATACGGTGAAATAAAAAAAAAATGAATTAACTCAATATATGTCTAATACCTGAGGCTTTAGAATCTGATTCAATAAGGATAAAGCACAGAAGGGTGATGGAATCTTATTTAATTTCCTGATTTCTGCAATATATTTTGTCTCTTAGAAACAATGTAACAAACCCATGCTAGCTATATGTATATTCTGCCCTATACGATACTTGCTAAGGCTTATTGCTAGACGACATCATAACAGTAGTATGTGTGTAATCTACAAATGAGACCAGAACACCAAAGGCGGAGTTCTGTCCATATTCATTAAGGATATCTACACCTCCAGGCTAGTTTCGCAGCATAATGCATCCGGGTTTATCCAAGTGCAACTAACTATGGGCAAAACTGCAATCCAAATTGTAGCTTGCTACAGATTCCCCACCATGCTCCAGGATTCCCACTCCTGTTTTCTTGATATACTGGAAACTATTAGGGTTCAACCAAACACTCTAATAATGGGCGATTTCAACTACCCCACCATTAACTGTGAAAACTACTCGTGCCAACTCCTTCGCTCAACGCTTTGTGGAATTTATAAATTCCAATGCCCTGGATCAGCTTATCCACACCCCCACCAGAGGCAACAGTATCCAAGACCTAGTCATTACCAACATGAGTGAATGGTGTTCCACACCTGAAGTCAACTCCTCATTGTTCAGATCCAACCATAAGCTAATCACCCTAGATATCCGCATTCCACCCCCACCGACCATTAAGGAAACCACAGTTTTGATGCAGATGAACAATACAGTTACCACTGCTGAATCCTACACAAATACACTCTA
The DNA here is from genome assembly GCF_019279795.1 of Protopterus annectens. Classification (NCBI taxonomy): domain Eukaryota; kingdom Metazoa; phylum Chordata; order Ceratodontiformes; family Protopteridae; genus Protopterus; species Protopterus annectens. The sequence continues at coordinate 226,311,676 of NC_056726.1, forward strand.
TAAGCACTTACACAAGTGCATAGATCATGCTATCCCAAACAGAACCAAGACACTATCCTCCAAAAAAAGGAAGCCAATCTGGTGGTCCCCTGCCATAAACAAACACTACAACAGAAGGAAGAAACTGTTGCAAAAGAGAGTAAAATCCCATAAGTGGAGGAGCTCCCTGGTCAGCCTCAGTAAGAAGCTGAGTTCCCTTATAAGATCCTCCAAAGCTAGCTATGAAAACAAAATTGTCACTGATTCTAAGGGCAACCACAAAGCATTATATAGCTATGTCAAGAATCTCAATGGCAACACCTAAATCTGCTCTGAGTTACAGTACAACAGCATTACAATTACAGAATCAATTGATATTGCCAACATCCTGGCAGATAGGTTCAGTGCTAACTTTACCCCTCCTCTCACCCCCTAAAGGGCCCATATCTATACAGGAAGAATGCAGAGTCCCTGTAATCACATCTATGCAGGTAAAAGATGCACTCTCTAAAACCAAAAACACAGCATCCATGGGACCGGACAACATCCCAGGCTGCGTTTTACACGAACTTCAGAATGAACTGGCTCCCCACCTAAGCACCATGTTCACTCATAGTCTCAGGTTAGGCTTTGTGCCCACTGAATGACGCACAGCAACAGTTATCCCACTCCACAAAGGGGGAGCCACCACTGATCCTAGGAACTATCGCCCTATTAGCCTGACGAGCCTGGTCTGCAAGGCCATGGAACATATCATCATGGAACTCATAAACAAAGACATTGGTAACCTCCAAACTCTAGACCCCACCCAGTTTTGGTTTGTGAAAGGCAGATCATGCCTTCTGAACCTGGTCGACTTCTTTGAGGCAGTCACCAAAGCCGTAGACGAGGGTAAGGTGGTTCACACAACCTATCTTGTCCCCTCCAAGGCTTTCGACACCATCCCCCATTCTGGAATTATAGCTAAACTAGGTATAAATCCCTACGTCACAAGATGGGTTGCCAACTGGCTCACTGGCAGAACCCACATTGTAAAAGTTGCAGACTCCAAATCTGACTTCAAACCAGTGACAAATGGAGTACCACAGGATTCAGTCCAGGGACCTCTCCTGTTTAGCATGTACTTCTCTGAAGTACAGGCTAACACAGAAGGCCTCTGGCTAATGAAGTTCACAGATGACTGCAAACTAGGAGCCATAGTCAAGTCCCCAAATGATGTGGACATCCTACAGAAAGGCCTCACTGAGACAGATGTCTGGTGTCAGAGGCGTGGCCTCAAGCTCAATGCCAAAAAGTGCATTGTCATCCCCTTTGGTAAAAACTCTGTATCCATGAACTACCACATAAACAGCAGTCTACTTAATGCCGAATGTGTGATAAGAGACCTTGGGACCCAGGTGGACAGTAGTCTCTCCTTTGATAATCACATCGCCACAGTAGTCAGGAAATCCTTCCATGTTGCACACTTCATCACAAAAGGGTTCTCATCCAGGAAAAAAGAGGTCATTGTTCCCATCTACTTGGCACTCATTAGACCTATTATAGAGTACAATGCCCCTTTTGGAATGTAACTCACAAGACATCTGCAGCAGCTGGAAAGGCCACAGAAGTACCTCACAAAGAGGATTACTGGCCTCAAACAAATGCCCTACACTGACCCTCTCAAAAAACTCCAGCTTTACTCTGTAGCATATCGCCTACTCCAAGGAGATCTCCGCCTAGCATATAAAGCTATGTTAAACCCAGAGTTGTTGGACATGCTACACCTAAAGAAATCCCATTCCTTCCGAGCTACATGCTCTAGGGATCTAAACGTTGTCACCACAATAAACAGGACATGCTGGAGGGATAGATTCCTGTCCCACAGACTTCCTATACTCTGGAACAAGCTACCCATCTATGTCAAGCAAAGTTCCTCATTAGCACTCCAAGAAAAATCTTGATGAGTGGATGGGAAATAGGAAATACACCCCAGGGATCACTTCTCTGGCTCTGCTCGACAGGGGCACAGGAAATTAACTTTCTTGGGTGGCGTAAGCCAAGGAACCTTGTTGGCTAGGCTTATGTAGGCCCTTGGGCTGATAGTCTAGTATCTACATATGAACCTATGAATAGTATCTGGTAATGGCGTACCCAAAATAAATATTTAATTACATGACTGGATACATCTTTTCTCTGTCTGTGCAATGTCTCCATATTTTAAAACAAAATTTTCAAACTAGTTACATAAGATAATGACCTGGAATTCCTCCATGTTCATCTTACTATTAACAAAACCCTATATTACATTGCAGCTAACTAAAGGACAAGTAGTACATCCCCGATGGTCTATACCACCTACCTGACATGTTTGGAAACTCTATGCATTCTGTCAAACACCATTCTCTGAGGGACTTCAACTTCCCTTCCATCAGCTGGGAAACATATACATCCCCAAGCATGTATGCCCAGAGATTTTTGCACTTTATAAATGCAAACTAGCTGGACAAGCTAGTCCACACCACTACTAGGGGAGACAAATTTCTGGACTTGGCTCTCATCATCATGGGACAGCTTTGTTCCCTACCAGTCGTAACATCTTCCTTAGTCAAATTGCACCATAAATCAATCATACTTACTATAAGACTGAAGCTGGAAGCATCCTTCAATAACTCAGTATTCAGAGACTATGCTAAAACTAATCTCCTAAAACTGTTGATGACCTGGCAAAATTCAAGATTTCCTTCCTACTTGTGATAACACATCTACATATGCAAAATCCTTCATTGCCAAATTCTATGCCCAATTAAATAGCTGCATAAACGCATCTGTTCCCCTCTGAAGTTAATATAATACCATATTTAAAAATAAACCCAAATGGCAGATACCACATATAAACATGCTCTACAATTAAAGGAAAAAGTTAATTGAACATAAAAATACATGCAACCCTCCCAATACCAACAATGCTCTTGTCAAACTTAAAAAGGAGCTCCAGTCTCTGATCAAATCTACCAAAGGTAGACCGACCTCATCTGTAAGGCTCTTGAAAGGGTTATTAAGGAATTAATAAATAATGACATAGGTAGTCTACAAACTCTTTACTCAAGCCAGTTTGTTTTTTTTCAGGGGCAGATCCCACCTACTTAATCTGGTTGACTTCTTTGAAAAAGTTACAAAAGCTGTGGATGTGGGAAAATCTGTATTCACTGCATATCAAAACCTTACAAAAATGTCCACCACCACCTCACACTCATAGTTGATAATCACATCCTATGTAAATCCGTATGTAACTCATTGGATAAAAAACTCACAAACACAACACAGGAAATTAGGGCAGGTGGATCTATTTCCACCATGACACCTGTCACTAGTGGTGTACCTCAGGGTTTTGTTCGTGGGCCATACCTCTTTGACATTTACATCTTGGAGTCCAAAGCTAATGTCAGGGATTTATGGCTGACCAAGTCTGCAGACAACTAAAAACTTGGTGACATCATAAACTCTCCAGGAAATAACTCTCCAGGAAATACAAAGATTTTTCAGGTAGACCCTTCCCAAAGCCATAGTTTAAAACTAAATGCTAAAAAATACACAATTGCATCCTCTACCAAGCATGACATTCTTTGCAACTATTAAGCTGACAACACAACCCTCAAAACTGACCCAGTGTTGATGGTCCTGGGATCCCATGTGGACAATGAGCTGTCATTCAATCACCATGTATCCACTATTGGAAAGAAGTTCATAGGTTCATAGTTGTGTACTAGGCTAATGGCCCTGGAGCCTTTACAAGCCTAGCCCACAGATATCCCTGGCATTGTGCTGCCCAACGTTAGTTACCAGTGCCTTTATCAAGTAGAGCCACTGGAGTGATCCCCAGGTTGAATTTTCTATTTCCCATACACTCATCAAGATTTATCTTGAAGAGGGCCAGTGAGGTACTCTGTTTGACGTGTATGGGAAGTCTATTCCAGAGCATGGCTAGTCTCTAGGTTATAAACCTGCCACTCCAGCATGTTCTGTTGATAATGGTAATGAGGTTCAGCTCTCTGGAGTGTGTAGTGCAGAAGAATTGGGATTTCTGTAGATGTAGCATTTCTAACAGGACTGGGTCAGACATGGCTTTAAAATTCAAGCAGAAATCACCTCTTGGTAGACAATATAAGACAGAGAATAGCTGGAGTGTTTTGAGTCTGTCCATGTAGGACATATATTTAAGGCATAGGATCCTCTTTGTGAGGTACTTTTGTGGCCTCTCCAGCTGTTGCAGGTGTTTAGTGAGGTACATGCCAAATGGGGCACTGTACTCGATGATTGGTATAATGAGGAATGAGTAGAGAGAGGTGATGACCTCTTTCTTCCTGGATGCAAAACCCTTGGTAAAGAGATGTGTCACATAGAAGGACATTCTGATAACAGTGGCAGTGTGGTGGTTGAAGGAGAGGTTGCTGTCAACCTGTGTCCCCCAGATCTCCCATAACGCCTTTAGTGTTCAGTAGGCTCCCATCGATGTGGTAATTAGTGGCAACTGAGTTTTTCCTAAAGGGGATGATGACACATTTTTGGCATTAAGCTTAAGGCCATGGATGTCTTAGTGAGGCCTTTCTGTAGGATGTCTGTAAACTTGGGGAGTTAATAATGGCTCCCAGCTTGCAGTTGTTTGCAAACTTGGTCAGCCAGAGCCCTTCCATGTTAGCCTGGACTTTTGAGAAGTAGATGTCAAACAGGAGAAGACCCAGGACTGATCCCTGTGGGACTCCACTCGTGACTGATTGGTAGTCTAACTTAGAGTCTGCTACTTTCATGCTGTGGGTTCTATCTGTGAGCCAATTAGTGACCCACCTAATGATATAGGGGTTGATGCTTAGTTTGGTGAGTTTATTGATAATTCCTGAGTGAGGAATGGTATCAAAGGCCTTGGCCAGATTGAGATAGGCTGTACGAACTGCCTTACCCTTGTCCACTGCTTTGGTGACTGCCTCAAAGAAGTCAACCAGGTTGAGCAGGCATGATCTACCTTTCACAAAACCAGATCACGTGGCATCTAGAGTTTGGAGATTCCTTATGTCTTTGTTAATTAGGTCCATGATGATACACTCCATAGCCTTACATATCAGGCCCATCAGGCAAATGGGATGATAATTCCCAGGGTTTGTAGTCACTCCCCCTTTATGCAGAGGGATAACTGTAGCAGTGTGCCATTCGGTAGGGACAAAGACTGAGGTGAGGCTATGAGGGAGCAAGGCACACAGATGCAGTGCTAGTTCACTTTGTAGTTCATGTAGAACACAGCCAGGAATATTATTGCGCCCCATGGAATCTGTATTCTTGGTGTTGGACAATGCAGCTTTAACCTGTGCTGCAGTGATACGGTATCATAAATGGTCTTTTATGGGGGGAGAGTGGGGTAAACTTGGCACTGAATCAGTCAACCAGTATGATGCGGATATCTGTTGGCTCAGTATAGGAGGTTCCATTGTGTAACAACTCAGAGCAGATCTAGGTATTGCTGTGGAGATTCTTGTTATAACTACAGAAGGTTTTGTGGTTATTTTTAGTATCTGCACAATTCTGCCTTCTTAGCTGGCTTTAATGGATTTGATGAGGGATCTCAACTTTTTGTTGAGGCTAATAAGGGAATTTTTCCGTTTTTGGGGCTTCACTATTTTCTGCAACAGTTTCTTCCGTCTGCTGTAGAGCCTATTAATGTCAGGGGACCACCAGATTTGCTTGCTTTTTTTGGAGGAGAGTGTCTTGGTTCTGTTGGGTATGGCTAGTTTCATGCATTTATGTATGTGTTCGTACAGTGCATTGGTGTATGATTCAGCAGTCATGCAAATATTTTCCATTAGCATGGGTGCAGTGAAGTTAGCCACCTCTGTTTTTAGGAGCCCAAAGTCAGCTCTGTAGAAGTTTTTCATGGTGGTTACTTTTTCGGGGGGTGTGGGCAAGATGAGAATTTCCATGGTGATTAGTTTGTGGTCGGATGCAACCAGGGATGACTTGACTACTGGTGTAGAGCAGTGGTTGCCCATGTTAGTAATAACCAGGTCAAGGATGTTGCTTCCTCTAGTGGAGGTAAGAAACAGCTGGTCCAGGGCATTGGAAGTGATGAATTCCAGGAAGCATTTGGCCAGTGTATTTGTGCATGAGTAGTTTACCCAGTTGATAGAGGGGTAGTTAAAGTCACCAAGCATGAGAGTGTTTGACTGGACCTTGAAAGATTCCAGGGTGCTTAGGAACATGGAGTGAGAGTCCTGTGACATGGTTGGGGACCTATAGCAGGCTATGACCTGAATCGGTGTCTTATCCAATGTTAGTTGTACCTGAAGCATTTCAGATGCGTTATGTTGGCCTACCAGTCTGGATGTGTGCATATCCTCTATGAATATGGAGACACCGCCACCTTTGGAGCTTCGGACCTTGTTTTGAGGCTGAAAGTTGTGGAATTAGCTGTAGCTTGGTAGTGCAAGTGTGCTTTCTGTTGCTTTAAAACAGGTCTCAGTTACAGCACAAATGTCGATGTTCTCCATTTTGAAGAGTGGTTTGAGTGACTGCATCTTGAGATTTAGACTTCTAGCATTGAGCAACATGACCCTCAGATTGTTTTTATTTATAGCTGTTATGGTGGCAGATTGGTCTTTGGAACATTGCCTAAAAATGGCACTATAGGGATGGCAAGAGCCTTAGCCAGTACCCGGAAACCCAGGGCTGACAGATGCAGGCCATCTCTGGCAAAGCATTGAGGTCTGTCAATCATGTTATCCCAGCCAGACAGATACTGGATCTCCTTAGAATGACACCAGAAACTTAGCCAGTTGTTAAAGTCAATCATTTTTTGCTTGTACTGTGGTATCATTCTGGACAGTGGTAGAATACTGCTCAGGGCTAGGGTCATACCTGCCTGGGCCACATAATCAGAGAGCTCCATCATGTCTCTTTTCATGTAGTCCAGAGAGGTACATCTCAGGTCATTCACACCCACGTGGACAATGACAGAGTCATTCTTGTACTTGTTGTGGAGGGCCTGAGTGCATGTGTTATGTGCCGGATTCTGGCACCTGATAGGCAGCTTACTATTACCTTCTCCTTATTCAACCTGGTGAGTGGGATGTCGGTGTGCCTCACTATTGCATCACCTATGATTAGTGTGTTGGGCAAGCTGTTTTGCCTAAGGGGCTTAGGTTGAGGTGCACACTGTGTAGGTGAGCTATGTATCTTGTGGTTTGTGCTTTGTTGGGGTGGTCGAGTGCATTTCTGCCTTGGAGGTCTCTGCTGTTTGGGAAGATTTTTATTAAGAGCCTCTGTGAAGGTGGGTGTGTGGTTTGTGTTTTTATGTCAGAACTGTGATGGTGGGTGTTTTGGACAGCTATGTGATCCATGTGGTGTGGTGCAGGTGATGACCTTCCCTGCTTGACCGGCTATACCTGTCTTGGCTAGAGAGTGCGTGGCTTCCAATTTGGAGATATAAGTGCATCTCTCACAAATCTGAGAGTTGGGAGGTAAGAGGAGGGGGTTGGCTGTGTACATTAAGCAGTTGCTATACTGCCTCAGAATGCATAAATTCACCAGGTAAATAGGAAAAAGTCCAGGGAACTGACCTTTAGATGTTCCAGGAGGGATGGTCATTATTACTAAGTCTATTTTCATTGTACAGCTTTTTAGGAAGGGTGGCAGTGAAGAGTTACCGAACAGCTGGGTAACTTCAGCAGAACTAGTAAGGGAGATGGCTAGAAAGGTGCCTGGTGTGACATCTGGAAAGAGGAAGGAGGACAAGGAGACCTCTTGGTGGAATGAGAAAGTACAGGAGAGTAAACAGAGAAAGAGGTTGGCAAAGAAGAAGTGGGATTGTCAGAGAGATGAAGAAAGTAGACAGGAGTATAAGCAGATGAGGTGCATGGCAAAGAGAGAGGTGGTGAAGGCTAAGGATAAGGTGTATAAAGAGTTGTATGAAATGCTGGACACTAAGGAGGGAGAAAAGGACCTGTTCCGATTGGCTAGACAGAGGGACCAAGCTAGTAAAGATGTGCAGCAGGTAATGGTGATAAAGGATAATGAGGGAAACATGTTCACAAGTGAGGAGAGTGTGTTGTGCAGATGGAAAGAGTACTTTGAGGGGCTGATGAATGAAGAGAATGAGAGGGAGAGAAGGCTGGATGATGTGTGGATAGTGAACCATAAAGTGCAGTGGATTAGCAAGGAAGAAGTAAGGATAGCTATGAAGAGGATGAAGAATGGAAAAGCTGTTGGTCCAGATGACATACCTGTGGAAGCATGGAGGTGTTTAGGTGAAATGGCAGTAGAGTTTTTAACTAGATTGTTTAATGAAATCTTGGAAAGTGAGAGGATGCCTGTGGAATGGAGAAAAAGTGTTTTGGTACCGATTTATAAGAATAAGGGTGATGTGCACAGCTGTAGTAACTACAGAGGGATTAAACTGATCAGTCACAGCATGAAGTTATGGGAAAGAGTAGTGGATGCTAGGTTAAGAAGGGAGGTGATGATTAGTGATCAGCAGTATGGTTTCATGCCAGGAAAGAGCACTACAGATGCGATGTTTGCTCTGAGAGTGTTGATGGAGAAGTACAGAGAATGTCAGAAGGAGTTGCATTGTGTCTTTGTGGACTTGAAAGCATATGACAGGGTGCTTAGAGAGGAGTTGTGGTATTGTATGAGGAAGTCAGGAGTGTCAGAGAAGTATGTAAGAGTGGTACAGGATATGTACGAGGGTAGTGTGACAGCGGAGAGATCTGCGGTGGGAGTGACGGATGCATTTTTGGTGGAGGTGGGATTACATCAATGATCAGCTCTGAGCTCTTTCTTATTTGCAATGGTGATGGACAGGTTGACAGACGAGATCAGACAGGAGTCCCCTTGGACTATGGTGTTTGCAGATAACATTGTGATCTGTAGTGAGAGTAGGGAACAGGTGGAAGAGACCCTGGAGAGGTGTAGATATGCCCTAGAGAGAAGAGGAATGAAAGTCAGCAGGACTAAGAGAAAATATATGTGTGTGAATGAGAGGGAAGACAGAGGAATGGTGAGGATGCAGGGAGTAGAGGTGGTGAAGGTGGATGAGTTTAAATACTTGGGATCAACAGTTCAGAGTAATGGTGAGTGTGGAAGAGAGGTGAAGAAGAGAGTACAGGCAGGATGGAGTGGGTGGAGAAGAGTGTCAGGATTGATTTGTGACAGACGAGTACCAGTAAGAGTGAAAGGGAAGGTCAACAAGAGGGTAGTGAGACCAGCTATGTTATATGGGTTGGAGACAGTGACATTGACAAAAAGGCAGGAGTCAGAGCTGGACATGGCAGAGTTAAAGATGTTAAGATTTGCACTGGGTGTGACGAGGGTGGACAGGATTAGGAATAAGTATATTAGAGGGTCCAGGTTGGAAGGTTTGGAGACAAAGCCAGAGAGGCAAGATTACATTGGTTTGGACATGTGCTGAGGAGGGATGCAGAGTATATTGCGGAAAAGATGCTAAGGAATGAAGCTGCCAGGTAACAGGAAAAGAGGAAGGCCTAAGATAAGGTTAATGGATGTGGTGAGAGAGGACATGCAGGTGGTTGGTGTGACAGAGCAAGATGCAGAGGACAGGAAGAAATGGAAACAAATGATCCGCTGTGGCGACCCCTAATGGGAGCAGCTGAAAGAAGAAGAAGAAGCTTTTTAGGAAGGGGTATAGTGTCCAGGTCCAGTGAAGATATAATTTTACTGTGACCTGCACTCATTAGACAAATCAATGAGTATAATGCCCTTTTGGTATGTAACTGTCTAAAAACACTTGACACAACCCGAGCAATCAAGCACTCTGTCACTAAGAAAATCAAGGGCCTAAATTATAAAAGCTACATTGATCATCTCAAATCCATGCCCCTCTTTTTGGTATCATACAGGCTAGTGAGGGGTGATCTCTGCCTCATTGACAGGACCTATATCAACCCCATCCTTGCAGATCTACTACATATCCACAAGTAGAATATTAACAGAAACACCCACTCAAGACATCTCAGTCTGATCTGCAACTTACACAGAACATGCTGGAGGGATAGACATATCTCACAAAGTATACCACTTCTCTGAAATCATCTTCCTGTTATACCTCTTACCCTATACAACTGTAATCTGGATGAGTGCATGGGAAACTACAGGTTCACCCCCGGGCTGGAACTCTTGTCCCTTATGGGCAGGGGTACAAGTAAATATCTGCCTAAACCTGAGTTATTTATACTCATAATACAACCAGCTCTGGTTTAATAACACTAAAAATAATAAGGATAGGAACTTACTGGGAATACATGTTTCTTTAGGTCCTCATGGATCATTAGCCTAGTAAGTACCTATGAACCTATGAACATAAAATGTATTTGACAATTGGATTTCATAATGTTAGATTGAAAAAAGTTCTGTCTGGGTAATGCATCTTACTGTTGGTATTCAAGCAGACTCAAAACATTTCTTTTCATTCTTTGGATATTTGGGCCAGGTTTTACAATTAGAAGTTAATGCACATAATGTTAGCATACAACCTCTGGTTAACGTAGACTAAATTGAAATGATTCCCATATGTATGTGTACAATGAAAATGCATTCATTATATCAGAAGAATAATAATGCAGCCTACATAAATATGGGCAAAGGTTCATCCATTCAGTTTGGATGTGACTTGTGTGGGCACTATGTCCATCATTCCATAAGCTAGCATACATTTTTATATAAATTGTTCTTCACAAGTGTTTGCCTGCCTGAAATTACTCTTCACAAATGTTGGCCCGCCTAAGCCTCTTACATATTTCCCTGGTAATAGAATAAAATGACCTCATGATTTGACCTTATGCTGTAAAGTATATATATGTAATATTCACATTAATTATTGGTCTTTGTTAAAAAAAAAAAAAAAAAATATATATATATATATATATATATATATATATATATATATATATATATATATTTTTTTTTTTTTTTTTTATCATTTGTTACATAATTAATGTTTAATCCCTACATTCCTTTCTTAGACAAACACATATCAGTACGTTTGTTACAGAATTACCTCTTTTGTCTTGATCTTTTACAGAAAGATATAATGCAAAATAAATATTTTGTTAAAGAATGATAAAAATACTTAAATTAAGAAACAGGTTACAGAACTGTAACATTATTTGATCAAATGCATCAGTTAATTTAAAGACAAAATTGTAACATATAAGCAAAATATATTTATTTCTATATTATATTCAAAATATGAAAAATTACGTGATCATGTAATAAAGAATATTGTATAGTAAACCGGAAAATATTTCTTTAGCTCTGATTCTTTAAAAGGCATAAGGCATTTAATTACTTAATGGAAGATAAGATAACTGGCTTAGCTATTATACAAATTACATTGCTGGTGATGATTAAAATAATTAATTTATTTTATCTATTGTCACTTTATGCTGCAATGTGGATATGAAACATCATGCGATTATGTTTAAATATGTAATGTTCTGCATCTTTTTAAAAACTGGCAGTGATAAGGTATGTCAGGGTATTAAAGAATCATCTTTTTCTGCTTCCATATGGATGAAATCACCTCCATGTGACTGGAAGCTAAAAAGAATATAGGGTAAGACCTACAGAAATTAAAACGACTTCAAGAGGAATCATAATTATCAGCTTCTATTGACAATTTTGAAATTAATGAGTGCCACTGCTCAACTAATGAAAGTCTTATTAGTTGAAATGTGGCCTTTATTAATTTCAGACTTGTCACGATAAGATATTAATTACAGCATTAAATGAGACTGTACTCATTTTAGCTGAGCCTGCCCTTTTGCTATCTTTTGATGGCTCTTGTATTATAGAATGAATATATTAGCCTGGATACAACAGAACTTGACAAATTCTATACTGAGTCAAATTATGAACCCATACAAAGAACTGCATGCAGATTTATAATAAATAAATAAATAAAGTACTAGAAAAGTTAAATCAAGAATCAGTGATTTCCAAAATAAAGTTATTATCCTTCTGACAAACTTTAAGATATTTTCGAAATGATGTTTCAAACAAGTCGTAAAGCTTTGTATAGTTGTACTATCAGTCAGTACAAAACATTTAAGTAACAATGCGTCATGTACTTAATGTCCACTCAATATATAAATAGTTCTAAACTGCACAAAAGTAAACGCAGTAATCAAGTTCTAACTTGCAGGTCATTTCACTGTTCTTCTGCATGTGATCATGGGATGCAGAACATGTAATGAGAGCTGCAGCTAATGTTTTAGGCAGCATAACAACTAGACTCTGTAGCCCAAGCAACTCTTGTTTTGTAAACAAAAGAAAAAAAAATAGGCTTACATTTTGGCCTATATGATTTTTTTCCTCTTGAAATGAAAATATGTTAGTCATGTGACACACATTAAGCACAACAATTAAAGAACACAATGGAGGACTTATTTCACTGGCTGTAAGAAATAGGGAAATAAAAAAACAAAACATGCTGTAACCGGAAGGCCTCCTGTGAAACCATACACGTTTAAGGAGTTCATTCTTTGCTTAAAATCGACTCTGTGTGTTAGACAAAATACTGGGACTATGTCATTTGCATGAGGTTGATATCATTATGTTTGCAAATATTACTGCATGAGTGTGCTGCATGTCAAATCCACCGTTGTCCTGACTTTCTCTTTATAAAAACATTAGATGCATCTCTGTTTATTCAACTGATCTTCACAGCTGTCAACACAGACACTGATAATATACATTTAAGAACCATATTTACTCTTTATTAAATCACTTAATAGCTACATTTCAATATTTTGCTCCTTTACTAACATACTACTTAAGCATGCTCTGCTCCATTGCTTATTATAGACAACACCTCGTTATTAGTTCAAAATAATTTACTTTCTTGTGTCATCCTCCCTTTGAGAGTTAAAGTCCTTAAGTTATCAGCATCCTGTGGCAGCCCCTTTCTTCAACAAATATGGATGATATCCTATACTATGTGAAGTTAGAAATCTACAAGTTTGTTAAGAATACCCACTATCCTGTCCGTTACATGGGCAAATTCTTATAATCCATTAGTTTAGGAAAGTATCATCCCTCATTTCTTCACCATAAGTCAGCCTTTGTCCAAGATCACACCATTGCTTTTACAGGTCCCATGGAAGGCTGTGATAGGTGTCACACCTCACTCACCAGTGACGTGTTGATTATTCCACTGACATTCTACTAATTGTCCTAAACCACCAAAAAGGTGGGTGAATTTTTCACTTGACCTGTTCTGTATCAGAAGAAATTTAATTACTTCAGACCTTCTTGCAAAGCTTCTACTACATGCCTGTACCTTTCTGTAGCAGCCCTGATGACTTATTAGTGGCCTTTTCCTAACTCTTCTTAGAATGTCAAGATTGACAACAGGTGGCCCAATCCTCTCTTGCTTTTATTTTGTCAGTGACCCTCCGGTGAGGTAATTGAAATGGGGTAGGTGAAGTAAGGACAAAACAATATATTGCCAAACTATCTTTGTCCCCAACTCCACCTTACGAAAAGGCAATGGATGCACCTCTACTTTGTATTTACTGATGTAAAAAAAAAAAAGATAGACAATTCACATGAGCAACCTTATGATGTTTTGGCCAAACCCGTACAAAGTAACATTTCCATATTTAATGAAAGATTATACACTTTTACTATAATTTCACTCAAACATTCCCAGTTTCATTCTTTATTAAAGTCAGTGGCTCTGCATCCTTACCTTGCATTTTGCTTTCTTATGTCACATTCAAAAGGTCTTTAGACAGGGTCATCAGGGAAGGTCAAGAACAATGGCAATAAAAACTGAAACTCATGGCCTGTAAAAGACCTTATGTTTTACTGTACAATTGCAGGTGTGTATGTCAGGAAAATTCTAATAGTATATCATTCCCATTATGTCATTAGGATTGTGATCACTAATAGTTCTGGACCACCCATAAAGTACAATAAATGCAAAAAGGCACTATTATTATGACCGAATTGTCCCATTTTTATTTTTTGTGCCTTTTGTCCCAACACATTATATTCTGGCTTCTCTGCAATTTTTAGTTTGATAAAAATATTGGAAATCAATGAATGTATGTAGTGATGTGAACACTGTACAGTGAAGATGTTAGGAATTATTACTTGCTTGCAAGCTTTTTATCACATGCCGAGCTGAGTCCCAAGGAGTGGATCTAAGAGGGGTTATTTAAAAGTCCCTCAGAGTGATCTCAGTCAGTCTGTTGGTCAGCTCAGTTGAGTAACAGGTAGGACACACAGCATCTCCTTAATTATGGGATTTCCTTCTGCCTTTCAGCACTGGAATGGAGCCATCCTCCTGTGAATGATTGGGTGAGTGAGATATATTAAATATAACGAAGGGGAATATTATGCAGTTTTTGGTTAGCTCCTGTGGTGCTGTGTTTTACCTGGGGAGTTTAAGGTCCCTAGTTTTATTACATCTCAGGTTCAACTAAGGAGGGATTAAGAGGGACCGAGTTAAAATGTCAGTCAAACTCAGGGACCTTCCTGAAAATCCAGGATAATTGTGAGCTATGATACAAGGGTATAGTAACTAAACTGTGCTTTCTTTACAGATCAACAAGACATACAAGTACTAAGAAATTAGGCAAAGGTTTTGACACCCTAGTGGGAGATAGATGATCAGGAATAACATCCCATTGGATCTTGGCTATCAATTCCAGCTGTCTTGATAGCATGCCATGAATACACATAGTAGACTGCGAATTTTAATCACATCTGTGGCAATTTTACGTAGATGCTGCCTTGCCTGATTCAATTTTTTTTTCATCAGGGTTTTCCAAGACTATCATGGGTACCACTTTGTGGTTATGGTAGCTGGGACAAAAGGTTTAATCAAACATAGTTAAGCTAGTTATTATCATTTTTGTCTGAAACTAGGTCACTAATCAGTTATTATTGCACATGTCCCTCTTCACTGCAGGCACTAAAGGCTAGATGGGAGAGGTTCACATCTAAGGCTCACAACCCTTTTTCAGATTTGGAAGCAGATAAAGACCAAGAGAATTCTTCAACCAACAAAAGAACCCTGCAAAGCACTGAAGGAGATCAAATGATGAGTGTAAATCCACCTATTAAATCTAGATACTGAACCCGTGACAGTGGCTGTGACTTTCGAAGTACAGAAGTGAACCCGATGCCTCAGACAATGGATGACAGCCATAAAGGTTAAGGTAATGAGAAGCTTGAAAAAACAGGAGAGATGATGTCAGCAGAGGAGCAAACAGTAGATAAATATATAGAAGAATAGAATTTTTAGAATCCCTTCTAGAAGAAAGTAAGGCTGAGATGTTTGATTTAGGGTTAGAAAAGGTTTTGGGGTCTAGTTGCCCTAGTAATGATGTCACCATTCTAAGATACAACAGCTAGGCATGACCTCAACTTCCAATAGCTCAGTAACTCAAGCACATGAATTAGGCCCCTTCACATCTCAGGAAGGAGGTCTGTAAAACCCAAACACAGGCTGATGCACTTCTTAGCTCCCATGGGGGCACCCGATAGTATATGCTATGGAGGATCTGTAAGGAACATTATTCCAGGTTTCCATAACAGAGTGCATGTGGCCACTTATATCAAAGAAAAGATTATAAGGGGTGACTATTCTGATGTTTTTGATTTGGCTGATGCCATCATCATTCAGAGGCTAGTAAGAACAGAAAACACCAGATCTAAATATCTGTCTGCTGACTTGGCTGCCTAGGGAATAAGGCATCTACTAAAATAATCAAAAAACTTGGGACACCTGGGTCACAGGCGTTGTGGTTTGCATGGCCATTATAGCTGAGAGAAATTAAAAACAGGCTCCACTATTATTGGTCTTTTTTAGCATTTAGGGAGGCTTGCTAGATATGGGAAGGTACAGTTTGGTTCTGGTATGACTAGAGCTTTAGAAAATTGAGAGCAATGGGCAAGACTCTACCTAGGGATCAGTCTTACTCAGACACTTGGATTAGCATCATTTTAGACAAGTCAAGGACATTTAATCACTGTAAATCCCCAGCCCTTCATATTAAGAAAAAGTTTTGCTGAACTTTCAACAATGATAAATCCTCTTGGCTAGCATGCCACTTTCCAAACTCTTTTTCCCATTGTGACAGGAACCAGTCAGCAATCCGGTACTGCAGTAATTATTTAGGCACAGGTGATAAGCGACTACTGAACAGGCATGACATAACAAGTAGAGGAAAAAGATCCTTTCATTGACAAAGAGCAAATTCCTTTCTTGGGCAACGCTGGTCCTTCTGAATTACATTGCCAGATCAATGATGAGGAATTAAAGAGAGAATTAGTTAATTATCCCAACAAATAGCCTTTTTTTCATTCAAGTTTTTTCCTTAGGTTTTTCCATTGAGTCCTCAGTTTCAGGTGATGCCAAGCCAGTCAAGAACTTAAGCTCAACTGATTGGAGGAAAAAGAAAATGCATAAACTTATTGAGGATGAGCATTGAGAAGGCTGTCTTGTAGGTCTTTGTGCTCAGCCACCATGGGAATCATCTAAAGTTTCTCCCATTGAGGTGGTCTCTAAAAAAGATGAGGGTCAGTTTTAGCTTGCACATCATCTTCCCAGCTGGAGCATCTGTCAATGATTTCATAGATAAAGAACAAACTAAAGTTCACTATGCATCTCTAGATTAAGCAGAACAGGTAATTCAATTTTTTTCTTACCCTTGAAAAATTAGATATTCAATCAGCCATTATGCTTCTCTCAATCATGAGTGGCCTCTTTTGGGTTTTCCAAATGTATGGAAATTTTAGTTCAACAAGGCCACACCCATGGGCTATGCTATGGCCTGCGCCATATTTGAAAAATGTAGCTCTGTACTTTAGGGGTGCTGGCAGCACAGAGTTGCAAAATAAGCTGCCATTCACTATTTGGATGACTATATCATAATAGGTGAGGTTGAAGAAGGAGCTAGTGAAGGTATGGACATTTTCACTGACTTATACCTTAAACTAGGTATTGCATTGGCCTGAGATATTATACAGGGTACCCACTAAGTCATCACATTCCTGCATTTGGAAACTGATGTCCCTTCAACAGCCTTCAAATTACCATATGAAAAATTGCAATATCTCTGTTCCATAGTTGATGGTTTCTTGTCAGCTAAAAAAGCAAGGATCCAATAGATCATGCAGCTGCATGGCCTTCTTAATTTTGCCTGTAGAGGCATTTCCAAGGTAGGACTTACTTGAGGTCAGTTTCAAACATTTTATTTATTTATTTATTTTATTTTACATTTGTTGATCGGAAGAGTCCAACTGGATTACAAGTCCATTTTCAGTGGAGGCCCGGGGAGAAAAGCTCCAAGAAAACAATTTGTTTTTACAAAACATAGTTTTAAGGACAGACTTTTGACATACAATTTCCATAGAAGAGACTTTGACATACATATTAACTAACAGATAGAATGCATTCATTCTCTACAATATATTATTAAATTTTAGATGATATTCCTAAGTTTAGGATTTTTGTGATAGATTTACTATCAGAGTAAAAGCAGAGAGACGTAGAATAAGGCTCAGAGAGAGCAGATGATGCTTACTATAGTTGAGAAAGATAACAACTTTATTTACTATATGTCTTCGCCTGGTTTTAGTTGAGAAGGATAACAAACTGATTTACAATATGTCTTCTCCTGGTTTTAATTGCTTATGGAAAGCACAACATTGTTGGGGTAGTTTTCCATAACTCCTAGGTGGGATGTGCAGTAGATTAACAGTCCTAAGTGGGTACAGTACTATGATTGGTTGGCTTAGCAGAGTTACTTAAGTTAGGTGACGTGTTCTAATTATATATTAGCCAGTGGGATACAGGAGCACATTTGATTATTCAAAAAGTGAGTTTTAACAAGTTTCTTGAACTGTGATGGGGATTTGTTGTCAGTTATGTGGACAGGAAGGGAGTTCCAGGTTTTTGCTATACAGTGGCTGTAGACAGACTTACCAGCTTCATTGTTATATTTGGTTACTTTGAGGAGGTTTTGTGTGCTAGACCTCAAGGGCCTGGCAGTTGTATAGGGTTGCAAAAGATTTTGTAGGGCTGGGGTGTTATCAGAGTTATGTATTATTTTGTGGGCTAGTGATAGTTGATTGAGTTGAAGTAGTAGTGGTAGTTCTAGCCAATTGAGTTTTTTTAGGCATTCACAGTGATGTGTTCTGATGGGAGAGGTTATAGCAAATTTGTCTATTTTATTATAACAACTATCAAGTTTGGTTAGGTCGGATTTGCGGAGATTTGTAAGCACGGGGGAGGCATAAAGTAGGGTGGATAGTAGGTGAGTTCTCGCTATTGTAGTTTTGGAGCAGTCTTTTTATTGCGATACAGTAGGCCAGGTTTTTTATGTACTTTTTTATGGTTTTAGAAATATGTAAGTCAAATCCAAGGTGATTATCTGTTTCAACCCCTAAGAGTTTGGTATGATTTGTGGGGGTGATTGTGGTCTTGTTAAAGGAGGAGATGAAGAAAGAATCAGTGGGAGGTGTGGCTCTGTGGGAGCTAAAGAGTACTAGCTTTGTTTTACTTGGGTTCAGAATGAGCCCTTGGTTTGTAATCCAAGTGTCTGCTAGGGAAAAGCATTCTTGTGTTAGGGAGTGAAGGATGTCAATTGATTTGGCTGCACATATTATGGTGGTATCATCTGCATATTGCACTATTGACGCTTTAGGAATACTGTTTGGGAGCTGATTGGTGAAGAGGGTAAAAAGAAGTGGTCCCAGGATGGAGGCTTGGGGTACTCCTAGGGAGACTGGTAGGGAGGGGGAGAGTTGGTTTTGCCACATAACAGCTTGGAGGGGAGGGAAGACCAGCACTATTCAGTGCAGCTCACTGCCAGCATAAGGGGTGACTTAAGATTATTAAAGTTCTTTAGGGCCAGTTTCAATGAGATATCTTTATGGAAAAGGCCTTGCGTGTTGTATGAAGCTCTTCGGTTATTTACTGATGAAGCAGCAAGTCTAGGTATGGGGGGAAGTACTTCCAAGGAAAAGGTTCACAGCAATAGCATGGCCCCTTCTTAGTATGAATAGCATAAGCAGGACATATCCTTCATGGGTTGCTACATTTATTTGGAAGGAACAATTTGCAAATACTGGGTCATTATTTTATTCTGGCAATCAAGTGGTAATCCATGTACTAGTTAACAGATCTTTCCATTTCAAATGGGTGCAATCAGTTTTGAAATCACTGGTTTATTAAGCTTGCATATTAATTTGAATGGTGTAGCTAAACACATTGCCAGGGAAGGTCAGTGGTATTGCTAAACTTTTGTCTCATTTTCAGACCTCCTTACTTCATCAACTGGCTTCAGAAGAAGAGTAATGTGGAACACTAGTGGTGCCAGAAACTTGGTTACTTGGTGAAGATGAACTCTTCTCCTCCTGTTCAGCTCAATGGCTGTGAATACCAAGAAATCATATTCTGCATCTCTATGAGCCTTTAGGATTTTTTATCTCAGGTTTCCTGCATTCTTGATATGCTGGTTCATAGCAATTGTGGTTCATTTTCTCGGTCAGAGGTGTTTAATGAACTCACATTCACCTTGCTGCTCTAGGGTAGATAGCTTATGCACTTATACTCCCTAACATGACCAATCATTGGTCAGTTACCAGACTGATCAAAGCGTGGAAAGACATAAAAGTGATAGTTTTAGAATCCAGGAAACCTACAGGCAGATATCTTACAGTATTTTGAGGGTCTTTGGCACAGTTAGGGACTTCCATACATTTGTTCTTTTGGTAATACTATTCTTGTGGATATAATCAAGTGCTTTCAGACTGAGTGAGTTGCTTCAGTCATAAACCTGTGGTAATGTAGTCTTGATTTAGAGATTATATGACCATTTGGTTGAAGAGGTCAAAAACTGACCAGAAGAGTTGAAGTCAGCAGGTTTCACTAAGTAAGGCAGGAGTTTACTTCCTATACTTAATTCACCAGACCACAGTTTTATGCAAGCTAGCCACACCTGTCTCATCTTCACAGGTGTTTTTTCTTTGTGCAATTTCAGGTAATTCAATTATCTAGATATGTCAATGTGACACCATACAAGGCTTTGAAACATCAGGGTATTTCCACTACTGGCCATAAGTCACACTCATTCAGGTTAGGTAGGACAACATATCTATCATGGGAAGGGCATTCTGTGCAGGTTTTGAAGACAGTGGTCAAATTGGTATCTGATGCTTTCTTGTCTTATATTAGAAAAGAATCACCTTAATTTACTTTATAAGCAAGAAGGTCTTCTTCGTCTGAGGGCATGCATTTATTCAGAGAAGCAGTGAGGGCAGTTGTTCACCAAGGTGAAGCGACCCCTCACTTTGACCCAAATGACTGGTGTAGTTAAC
>NC_056726.1:226337030-226359530 GCF_019279795.1 Protopterus annectens
GTATGTGGAATACATGAATACAGGTCGCAGATGTCTACAGTTAAAACGTTCCCAGATATGTTAAAGGATGTACTCTGTATACATTCTAAAAAGGACCAAGAATCCTTAAGAATCTGGGTTTCTGACTCCACATACTTTTTTAATATGCAGTCCACAAGTTTTGCAGATGGATAAGTCATGGACTGCCTTGCATCTACCAAAGCTCTAAAAGGCGGATTTAATATATTTTTATGTAGCTTCGGTATGCCAAAGATTTTTGGGATCCTGGGTGCCATCATAGTAATGTAAGTATATTGATTGATATCAATAACACCATCTGTATATAGGTCACTAAAGAACATCCTAATTCTATTGTACGCCTGATTTAATTCATTTCTACTTATTGCTTCATAGGTATCACTCTCTAGTATAGAACACATAATATTAGAATAATCCCCATTATAGAGAACTGCTATCCCTCC
The DNA here is from genome assembly GCF_019279795.1 of Protopterus annectens. Lineage (NCBI taxonomy): Eukaryota > Metazoa > Chordata > Ceratodontiformes > Protopteridae > Protopterus > Protopterus annectens. The sequence continues at coordinate 226,337,492 of NC_056726.1, forward strand.
ACCCTTATCAGGTTTCATTAGTCTCAGCGGCAGTTGTCTAATAAGGGTTAGTGAGTTGATTTCTTCTTCCGACATGTTTGTTTCAATACTCTTACTGTTAACATGTTTAGTAAGATCTCTAAATTCACTAGTACACAAATGTTCAAACATGTTCAATACATCGTTTTGGGGTGGATTAAATGTACTAGCTATCCTCAGTTCATTTGTGTTGTAACTATTATTTCCAAGTAGAATATTTAAATTAAGTTTCCGTATAAACAATTTGAAATCAATAATCAATTCAGAAATGTCACATCTTTTTGTAGGTACAAAAGTCATTCCTTTTGCAAATAGTTCCACCAGGCTAGGGTCAATTTGACATTCCGTGTAATTATAGATTTTAAAGTCTTTTTTGATGTTAGATAAAGTTTCATATAATTTTAACCCTGATACTGGTTGTTGCTCCTCGTGTTGTACCTCCGTTTCTGACCTTGTGGGGGGTTCGTCGACCAGTTGTTCCCCCTCCCCCCTTGTAGTTTTTTTGTATGCCTTGGTTTTGTCTTGTATTATTAACCTGCTGGTACGATTGACTTGTTTCGGGTTCATTGATTTCATCTTCAAAGGTTTCATCTTCTGTGTTGGTGTTTCCAGAAGTTGTTACATAAACATTAGGCGCATTTCTAGATGGTAAACGCTTGCCTCTACCTTTTGAAGATGTTTGATAAATGACCCCGTTGGTATTACGTGGGGGGTTGTTGGTGTTAGGCGGTTTTGGAAATGCCTCCCCATCTCTGTAGGCTTTAAGGTCCCTTTGGAGCTTTTTAAGTTTGTTGCCCTTTAATTTAACCATTTGCTGTGATATACTATTTAAAGTTCTATCAAATTCGTATTTGTATCTGTTATAATCTGAATCAACTTTAATTTCATGTTCCAGTATTGTAACTTCGTTGTTTATATCTTCAAGGGAAAATTTATAATGCTTAATCATACACTGCAATATTTCTAGGCCATGGTTGTTATACAAGTTGGTTAATTCGTTAAAAAAGTCTGATCCAAACTCAAGACCAGTAGGATAGGAATAATGTCTCAGGCCTTTCGGAACAATTTTCTCCTGCACACATCTATTTAGGTAATTAAGTTCTAGTTGCAATTTTTTAGCATTAAAAAGTTTGTTATCGAAAATTTTTAGTTTGTCAGTTAAGCATTCACTGGTTTCATTATAAAATAAGTGCTCAGTACCTTCAGTTGAATTGTCCATATTAAGTTCCGTGTTTAGCCAAGATTTTATGTTGAAGCTAGTGTCCGTATTAAACGGACGTTGTTCTCTGGTCTCCCTTAGTTCAGCTGCCTGTTGCTGTTGAAGTTGTGTTGATCGGTTTCCTTGAGGAAGTTGTTGGTTGCCACCAGATGTATCTATTGGCGATGTAGAAGCCCTCAATGGTCCGCTGGAGTTGGTAACCCCATCTACCTTCTCCAATAAGCGGTCGAGACGTTCATTAATCAGGTTCAGTAGTTGGGTGAGGTTCCCCTGCGACTGTGTTTGGTCCCCCTCGTCATCCATAACGTTGCGGTAGTTGGCCGGTAAACAACTAGTAACCAGGAACTGAAAAAACCAAGAAATGCTGCAACTGACAAACCGCAATTTAGGATGTTAAGAATTTAGTAAAAATATTTTTAATTATTGAATAATCAATTTATCTATCCTTATAGTTTGGAATAACATACATATATATATATATTATTATACTTATATATTTATACTTTTATATATTTGTGATTAGACAGGTATATGCTTAGTTTATATATTTACTGTGTTAAGGTACACTAACTGATTAAAAAACATTTAGGTAGGGAAAACCTAACACAATTACCATTATTATTTTTATTTTGGTATGATATATATATTTTTAACATACATATTTCTACAATATAGTTTAAAATATGCTTATTTTATTTATTTTATTTACTTTGAATATAGAAGTGTAAAGGTATATTAACTATATCAGCTGGGCTCCATGTTTGGTTACTGGTTCCAAATACAATACGGACTATTTTAACTAGTTTATTTATTATATGTAACCCAGTATTATATAAAGAAACCAGATAGGATCCTTGTTATTGGTGTTGTATTTTAACTTTTTAATTATTACAACTATTTTGATATTGTTATTTAATGTTGAAAATTAATGTGTTGTGTGCGTTCTAGATGATTGATTGTGGACAGCTGGTATTCCTTATAAAGGTACCAGTAGGAGAGGAAGTTGTCGTCTGATGAAGTTCCGGCATTGGCTGGGACAAAAAACGCTTTGTGTGTTTTATGTGATTTTTGTTTAAATAAACGCATTTGCACTTTGAAGTCTATTTACGCTATTTGGATTTACTGCTACCCTACACCTCCATCTTTATCCAACCTACTTGCGGTTTGTCAGTTGCAGCATTTCTCTCTGCTAAACACTCCAACAGTTACCTCTAACGTGATGTCTCATACTGAAAGTAAAGGAAAACAATTGTCTGGTTTGTTATACGTCACTCCCCTGGAATTCCTCAATGACATTTTGATAAGTTGTGGAAACAGCTCACCATACTGATTCTACAGAATCACAGCAGTAGGGTTGCCTATGAATTAGAAATGGATGCATTAGGGCTTTCCACTGGCAGTAGCCATTTCTCAATCCAAGGGATTTTTTTTTTTCTATCATCAGACTCATGTCCATTCCAGATTTGTTTTTGTTTCAATTGTTTTGGTGGGTACGGGGGTTGAGGTACACAGCTCTTCATTTTGGGGGACCACCAGGATATAACCATAAAATAGTTACATGCTTAATAGCACTCTTACCATTTTGTTATAAGAAAAAATATTATGATACTTTTGAGCTGTGCCCCTGAGCTAACAAGTCTATCTTGATGCTTTTGAGGTTATGCCTTTAAAGTAACACTAAATCTGTCAAGTGATTTTTTTGTAATATTTTCATTGCTCTAAAATCAGTCCCTTCCATGGCACTTAAAGCTTTCAGTGGTTCTTCAGTCAGCTGGGATGAAACAATCCTGGTTCTTTGGGGTCTGTCTCATGCATCCAGACAGGTAAGCCACTTCAGGACTACAAGATATGCCTCTAGGTCCTCCTGTTTAGCTAGGTTGTTCTAGTGGTGGAAATGTCCTTGGTGTACCTACAATTCATCTGCAGCAGTTATAATCTGCAGTATCTGTTCTACAGCTGTGATCCTGTTAAACAGGCCCAATACATAGATACACTTCAAAATGGAAAACAAATCTCTTCCAACATTCACAGTTTCCTGTTTCATGTTGGTGGTGGAGGTGTAGCCATGGTGGGGCAAAGGGGTATGCTATCCCTAACATAAGGTGTTAATGGGTGTAACAGTTGCTGATGGTGTGGTAAGCTGCTTGTTACATATGTAGCAAGCAGTTTGCTACCAATTCAGAACAGAAGAGTTTTTAGATTTTTTTAACTTTTCATCTTTGAGTTGAGGAGTACCATTTTAGGGAACTGCAGGAAGCTACATTCATAGGACTTTTGCAAAAAAAGCGTGCCAAAAATAACCACAGTATTCATCACTGTGGAACAATAAATACAACAGAGACACCAGTCTTAGAAAACCTTTAAAAATGCTAGTTGTCATTATTCAAAATCTTTACAGCAAGCAACAAGCTCAGAGCCAGTACATGGTAAACAGTTAAATGCTATAGTGTTGCAATCTCTTTCGGTAAGTATTTCTGTCTGTTGGTCCCTTTCTCTACCACTGTTTCTCTGTTTCAGTCTCTCTCAGTCTCTCTCACTCTCTCTCAGCTATTATAGAACTATTTAAAATTAAACAATGTATGTCTTCTAGCAGGTGTCGTCTTCCAGTTTACTCTACTATCTCAGTTCCAGAGGCACTACTTAAGATATCAAATTCCCCTTCACAAGGGCAAACTATCTCTGCATGGGTGTTCTTTTGACTTCCTGTTATACAGCTTTGATTGTGACATTAAAAACTACATAAATAAATAAATAAACTGTTCTCACTAGTACACCATACTCCTGTTATTCTCTTAGCAGCTTTCCAGTAGAAACTCATGTTTATTTACAATACATAATATATAGAAAATAAGAAAAATGTACTACTACAGTTCATACCAAACAGACAGTTTGGTCTGCAGTCAATAGTAATTGCCCCCTGAGGCTCCTGGACTACATGTTTCTAAATGATAAGTCAAGCTCAATATTTATTTCCTTTATATACAAATGCATCTTCCCCTTTTAAACGTGGTTCTGACAGCAACTTGTGAAAAAAAAATTTAGAAGTACTTATTAGATACTTCATAGCAATGGAGTAGCTCTCACAATAGCACTGCAGACAGAGGAGAATTGTATTGTACGAATGGTTATTTGTGCAAATCTTTGCATCTGCCTGTCTAATACAAAAGAAGGTCTACAACACAAATGTAATGACAGAGGGACTGTTTAAACTGTTTAAAAGACATGGACATAAAAATGGATTTATGTGCTCATGTTTGATAGCTGCTCTGTTAGACTAGTGGAGGATGAAAAAATAGATAATGCGTGTATGTTTGTGTATACACATTCTTGTGTATGTGTGTGTTTGTGTGTATGTGCAAGTGCATGTATGCATGTGTGCATAAGCATGCATCAGTGTAATTTTTTTTTGTGTGTGTATAAATGTGTATGTGTAACAGTAGTGTTAGCACAAATCATTATTTCTACAATTGTAAAACAGCTGGGGTTCCTAGCCCTCACTCAGAACTCACACTGCAATGTGTCTTTCTTATTGCATTGTCAAACATTTTAACAACTTTGTTATCCATATGCTTCTCAGAATCACAGCTACACTTCAATTTATTCTATTTTCCTTGTTTACCTAGATACTATGAACAAACTGTTGCTGTCTCGTGCAATAACCAAGATCTTGGGATTCAGAAAAGTGTTTATCACTGACAGAAAATGGCTACTGCAGGTATGTCAATTTCCACAATAGTAAAAAAATGTAATTCAGAGGCAGCTCTTGCAATGAGAAAGACCTCATTATCAGCTCATTGGCTTGTCAGTGAATCTCACTGCAGTTAACATTAATAGTGTCAGATGTACCAGTGTTAGCATTCTCCCCACACCTATGCATTGCATTTAAAAAGGCACCTTAACCACACACACACACACACACACACACACACACACACACACACACACATACAGACATCCATCCATCAAGAGACAAACCCCATCCCCAACATTTGATCACACTCATGGAAGCGCTCAAGCATTCACTCATACCTACACTGCTACATGCACATACATTCAAGCATATGCACAAACTAACATATTCATTCCCTAAACCCATATCTTCACTGAACTTAACAGCACCACACGCCCATGTCCTCACTGTACTTACCGGCACCACACGCCCATGTCTTCACTGAACTTACCGGCACCACAAGCCCATGCCTTCACTGAACTTACCGGCACCATGACTATTTCCACAACAGTTAAAAGAATGACCCCTGTCTTTTGGCAAAGTTGATGTTTTCCTCCAACAGTGACATTTTCACTGATGAATGATTCCCTGAATTGTTTAGCAGTATAAATCAGGAGCCACTGGCATTTTTGGGTGAGATCATGTGGTTACTCGCAACAGCTTCTCCCCAGACTTCTGCATTAGCCTGCAGCTCCACATGCAAGACTGCCTTCTACCTTGAAGCCTCTCTAGCTGGACACTTCATGGTAGGGCAGTCTATGAATTAGAGAGGCTTACTGATGGGTGAAAACAGCTGCAATAAGGCTTCCATCTCTTGGGAATCCCTTTTGAATTCCAACCACTATATCAGTAGCAAATATATGTAATTCTTTTTGAATTTCTCATTATCATTTTGTTTACTTATGACAGTATTAGATCCCTACACTTTGAAGATAAGTTTGTTTAATCATTTAACATTTCTTAACTGTGAAAAGTCAACCTTTCTGCCATAACCCAGGACAGTTTGACAAAGACAGTAAAAAACAGATATACACTAATTACCAGAGAATTACATGACAGTAACAGTTAGAGAAACATTCAAGTTTGTTAACATACTACCGTCTAACAGTATTAGTTTAAAGAGAGAAAAAGATTCAGTGTATTTCAGTTACAGAAAAAATGCCCTACAACTTTATGTGCAGTGGTTCTAAAAACATTTCACAACTCTAACTATACATTAGTTGTAAAGGCAGTTATAAAGGGAGCAAATAAATGAATTTTTCCTTACTGGAATGGAAATGGAAAAGTGACCATTCAAACTTAAGAAACCTCTATATTGAAAAATTGAGGGAAGAGTTTGTTTTGGGATGGGAAAACTGAATTATAAGTGTTATGACCATCAATCACACTTCTACTATGCAAACTTCTGTTTGATCACAGACAAAATGTTTAATAACAATGGAAGACACTGGGCAGTCTGCAAATATTTTCACAGAAGCCAGATGATAAGGCAAACAAAGGTGAAAACATATTCTCTATTAAGTGACAGCAGAAAATGAAGATATAAACAAGCAAACAAAAACATTTTATTCCCTTGTTTTAGGAATTTTTTTTTTAACATAATGATCATATTTGAATTATGAGATTTTTTCCAGTGATCCCTTTAGTTTGAAAGACCATGATAATTTCTGTATTATTGATTATGTCTCTTCTGTAAACTGCTGACCTTATTCATATGAATACTGGCGTCTCTCTGTTGCCTCAGGAGAATGTAGTGATACATGAGCAAGTAATCCCTCGCATTCTTCTCTATTGCAAATAATCTGAATCTCTTCTATTTTGGCACTTTGTTTTAAGTACTTCCACTCTCTACCAAGCCACACTTTCTTAGCAGCCATAATATTTTAGAATCATGGTTTTAGGCAGCATTTCAATGCATATATTGGATAAGAATTATTGCTTTAGTTTTAAAAATTATTGTTTTAGTTTTATCAAGTTCTATGCTCTGGTTTTATGGCTGAGTAGAGATGTGTGCTGCTTTTTTCATTACAGTATTTGTTCCATTTCTTATACAATCCTCCCTGTTCTGACTTCTGTAGTAGCAAAAGGAAGTACTTAAACTATTAATAGAAGTATTAAATCCAAAAACTCGGTAGTTCGGTTACAATAAAGGCTGTCTTCCAAAAACAAAAAAATCCATTTCACCAAGAATCATATCCAAAATCCAGATTTTGGATGTGATTCTTGGTGAAATGGATTTTTTTGTTTTCGGAAGACAGCCTTTATTGTAACCGAACTACTGAGTTTTTGGTGTTACTTGGTGTTTTATTTTTGAGAAGTATTAACTCTCCAGTAGCAGTTCCAGACAGTTATGTACTGTTAACAAAATTATTGCTTTCTAAAGCTTTAATTTTGTTTCAATGGCTAATAGAAATCTTTGGTAAAGAACATTTTATAATTTGAAATCTTAGTAAGCGTATTCTGGCCATGTAATGGGTAGAATAGCAAATAACATGAAAATGATTTCAGTGATGCTAGCAGAACTAAAGAAGACACAGCATTTGGGTGAGTATATGTATGATCTATGAGTTCACACATTCTACTAGGAGTGATTGCTGGGTAGTTTATGGACATAATGGCTGTTGTCTATTTTATTTATGTATTTATTCCATTATTTATTTAGGTGTGTATGTGTGGAAGTATATGTGTACCATATGTCTCAACTGACCAGATTTTCACAGGATGTCCAGATTTTTGCCTCATATTTCTGGTCTTTCCCTCATAAAAATTGTGTTTTTTGGCAAATCACTGGTGGTTGATGTTACCAAATAATGATATAGATTTGAGTTTCATATTTTCTGTCTTTCAGAAAATGCATGGTAACACAATTCCTGTTATTCTAGCAATGCTCTACGTTTGTAAATACAATATGGGCTTTGCCACCCCCTCCCCCCCATTATTTTAAGCTTTGTCCGAATTTCTTGTTCTCAGAGTTTGAGAAGTATGGTGAGTATGTGCATATGTATTAATTTGATAACTGATTATCTTGATTGGTTTGGGCATCATTTTTTTTAATTGGGAAGGTGACATAACACAAATAGAATAAAAAAAAAAACATTTCACGAATGTACACTTGAGCATAAATTGTGTATGAGCTAGTCCACCAGCAGTGCTCAATTTAAAGCAATAGGTGTACTTAATAATTACAACGTTTTCTAGTGAAAACTGATGTTACCTACAAAGGACAACTAGATATAAATGCTATCACAATGTGTTTTAAGTTTTAATAAGTTGGTGTGTCAGATTATTTATTGAAAGAATGAGTAGGGACATTTCAAGGTTTATTTACCTGCAAGTAACATTTGCATTTAGAAATGTCATAACTAATCATAGGAGGTTTGATTTGTGTTCTTATAATACGAAGTGAACATGGGAGACTGCTTCAGAACACTGATTCCAATTCTGAGATGACAAATTCACTATTATTTTAGGAAATTTAGGATGCTGAAGAATAAAGGGCACATCTGCTTTGGAAGTAAACATTAATTTGTTTTGTGAACTTTCTGTAGCTGCCCATTGCTGCACATTAGCTACTTTTCTGAATATTATTAAACAAAACAAGTTTAAAATGTGATACCCAGTAATTTGCAGGAACATCCTTATTTGTTAAGCAGTCTCAGAGATATCTACATAATTTTCATCATATCAGATTGGGATGGTGAGTATGGCTTGACCTCAGAAAAACATGTTTCAGAGGATGTTAGTCTAGGTGTGGAAGGACAGCACTGGATACTCAGTATGAGGTCAATGGAGTGTACCTGGGCTTTCATTAGTTGAGTAAGAAATTAATTTATTTAAAAGTTAATATAATGACAATTTTAGGGTAGAACAAGAAAAAGTAACACATGCTTGAAGATGCCAGACTTGCAAAGTTTAGTTTATCTGGAACAATAAATAGAAAAAAATATTAAATTTGCTGGCATGTCTGAAAGAGCACATTGTAATTATTTTATATTTTATTTTACACACCTTTATTAAATTATCACTTAAGACATAAGCACATATGTTAATAGAAAAGAAAACAAACCGTATCACCATTTGTCACATTCGTGCATTGTGTGTGTGTGTGTATATATATATTTTTATTTTTTATTTTTTTTATTTAACATTTGTTAACTGTGAAAGTGTGACTTGGAACAAAGCCAATTTTCAGCGGAGGCCCAGGGAGAAATGCTCCAGATGTATGTCTTTGTAATGTGGGAGGAAACTGGAGCACCAGGAGGAAACCCACACGAATGCAGGGAGGACATGCTGCACAAAGAAGGCACCCCAGCTGAGAATCGAACCGGAGAACCTCTTGCTGTGAGGCTACCACTGCACCACTGTACCGTCCAGTCCAAATATATATACTGTATACATACATACACCTTACACACATTTGTTTATTTATTTATTTTATTTTATTTTATTTATATGTCTTTGTAGATGGGGAAAAGTCCAGCTGGGTAAAACCCATTTTCAGTTTTTCAGGGAGGCCTGGGGAGAAAAGTTCCACATTTATGTTACTCATGATGCATATTTATAAATGCAGGGTAAAACATCTGTACATGATTTTCAAATATTTTTTACATGAATGTAGCATTTTAACACAAAAAACAAGAGAGATATTAATACATATTGGCTAATTACTGAAAAGAGAAATAAAACACAATAATAATTAATGTATTTATAACATTGTGGCTGCAGGAAAAAGATCAAACTGGGGTGTTTTTGAGGTTAGTAATAACTTAGACAGACAAATAGTAACATAGCTTACAATCGATAAGAGAGATATGAAAGGAGAAATTATGGAAATGAGCAGTAGACTAAATGGATAAAGAAGAAATTGTAGTTAGTGGTGTGGTGTGATTGTGAGAGAAAGAGGAAGATGAAGAGTTTAGGAAGTTAGTTCAGTAGAAGTGATAAGGTACAAAAAAAATTGGAAGCAAAGTGGCTGTAAGAGAAAAGTAATGTGAGTAAAGCTAGCCAGTGAGCAAAAATATTAGAGCCATCTTTGGCACAGGTGCTGCTTAAGTAAAATGTTTAAACTATTTATGTTTTCTGTCTGTTTTAACCATGTGGATATTTCATTCCAGAGATTTGACACATAATAGGAGTAGGCAGAGTCTTCAGCAGTGATGAATGTCTTACTGAGACGTAATAAGAATGTATTACTAGAGCAGAGGTCTCTAGTGGGTGAATAGTACAGCAGAGCATTTTGTAATGCTGGGCATTTGTCTGCAAAGAACAATAGGCTGTGGGCAATGATTAGTTGTGAGCATCTCAACTGGTATGGGAGCTCAAGCCAGTTTAATTGTTTTAATGCAAGGCAGTAATGTGTTTTGCAACTACTATACTATATTACAACTACTACACTAGCAGGAGGGTAGTTTAGTTTTATACATAGTGTCAATATTTGTAATAAAAGAAAAGGAAGGAGCTTTGCTGCTGATAAGGTAATCTTTGCTTGATCTGTCAGGTAGTGTTTGGTCCTATAAAGGGAGCCAAGTTTTTGGTAAGTTTTCTTGATGGAATGGAGTATGTGGTGATCAAATTTGAGGCTGTCATCTATTTCACTGAGTTTAGTTTGGCTTATGGTTTATATGTTTGTGTTATTATTTCAGCTAATATGTAATGTGTGTTTCTGATTACTGTTTTATTTTGGAATAAATATCATAAGTTCGGTTTATTTATTTATTTATTTTTTGGCATTAAGCAGCAAGTTAGAATTTTTTAGACATATATCAATGTCAGACAAAGATTTTTGAGTGATTTCCTGTAAGTTTGTTATGGATGGGCCAAACAAATAAGGACCGAATCATCTACATATTGTACGAGAGGGGCAAGTGTCATAGTGGTATGAAGTTTATTTATGAAAATATTACATATACGGGGGCCGTGTACTGACCCATGGGAACAATAAATGCTGAAAGGGTTTGGTTGTCAATATCCAGTTCAGTCTGAACTCCTTATTAGTGTTTTTTGTTGATTCTGATGGTGGAATTTATTAGTTGAGTTAAAACAAATAGGTGAATGGAGTCCTTGAGGTTGCTGCTTTTTATGGATTGCTAGTCTATAGGTAAGTCACTTAAGATGAAGGTTTTGTGGAGGATGTTGTTAAATATCTAGTGCAGGATATTTCCGGCTGTGGTAATATTGTTTCCTGGTGGGAAGCATACTCCTGAGATTCATATAAATTTCTTTTGTTGATTTTGAAGTATGTAATTGGAAGTTCGGCATTATTACATTTTAGGATATTTAGATATTCTGAGGTTATTTCTAATTTGTTTTCTATAAATAATAGCAATACCCTCTATTATTTTGAGTTGTTTGTCTATTCCGAATATGTTGAAACCTGGGGGGGGAGTAATTTCATTGTCAGTTATTTCTTGTTTTAGCCAGGTTTAAGTGCTCATTAGAATGTCTGGAGAGTAAACATCTAAATATGCATGGATATCAGGAATTGTGTTTCTGATACTTCTGAGGTTAATGTTAAAAGCAATGAGGTTAGATTAATAGCCTGAAAACAAAACTGTGTTGGGAGCACTGGAAAGTATTGGGCTGGTCATGATGGGTAGTTGATGTGTGGGTCCATGGTTATCTCCACTAAGTTTCAGGATGGAAGTGGGATGACTAGAGGTATAGAGTCATTCGTATTTGTATCTGACTTTCAGTACTGCTCAGGAAGTGCTATTCTTACCTGTAATATAAAAGAGAACAGACCTGAGCATGTATACTGGTACAGAGAAGGAGAGACAGAAAGAGGATTTTGTGATGTAATGTATGTATGTTTGTGATGGAGTGGGGATTACATGTGGGAATATTATGGTGGTTAGTGAAGTGAAATAGTGTGAGTCTACAAAACAGCAGCAATTGACTTACTATCATTGTGAGCTGTGATGGTGAAAGTTTAGTTGGTGGGTAGAAGAAGGTGGAGGTTTAGTAAGATGATGGCCATGAAGAAAAGACACAACTGACTGCCATAGAATAAAAGAAAAGATCGAGTGTGGATGAAGGGAATACTGTAATCTCAGACCATTACCTGTAAGTATATGCAAAAACATTGGATGGTCCTATCTGTTATTGAAAGGATGGTGAGGTGGAATGTGTTAAAAAGAGTAGATTTATAGAAGACAACAAGAAAACACTGTAAAGGACAGAGATAATCAATCACTGTAGCAGGAGACAATCACTCTATGCAGGCAACTTTAGCTCAAGTAATTGTATAGAGACCCATTTAAAATCATGTGCATTGCTAATTAAGGACTAAAAATGCTTAGTTATTAGTTGTAGGCATGCAAACTGATTCCTATCCCAAATTAAATCAGCTAACAATAGACTGACTATTAAAATTGGGGGTGTGGGGTGGTTTGCAAAGCCATTTCTATATCCTCAGCTGATGCAGTTCCTTTCACAAACCAATAACTGAGAAGAAGATGCAAGCCTTACTAAAAGTTAAATGAACAGTGGCTGTTATTACCAAATTAATACTAGGGACACACTGCAGCATTAACTTGCATTTTTGCTTTGCATGCCTTTTGCAAGTGAAAACAAGAGTAGACAGTTCTAGTCAGGGAGTTCAGTAGTAGATGCGCAATGCCTTATTGTTTATTGTAAAATAAAAACCCAGCCTGTAGCTTGAAAATACTGGATGAAGACAAGACACAAAAGAATGCCACAGAAATAAAAAAAGAGATATTTTTTTTCTGTATAACAATTATTCATACGAGCATTTCACAAATTACCCAATTCATGCTTTCACTTAAAATTCATTTTATATATTTATATATATATATATATATATATATATATATATATATATATATATAGATAGATAGCACCCTGAAATTCCATTTACTTCTGTACAGTTTATTATTTACCTTTTCTAAAGATCCCACAAAATGGAAATCAAAATCTAAATCACTGGATATGTCTCTGAGGAATTTTTGTTTAGTGTATGTGGTATGATCGGTAGTTTAATTCAGAGGCTTTGTAGATTTCAAATACTTTCTGAAAAATCTAAATCATCTGGGCGTAGAATAGTTTTCTGTTTTTGGTCTGTATGTGTGAAAAGAAGAGAAGTGCTACAATGTACCCATATGAGAAACTGATTACTGCAGGTTCTCCCTGGCTGCCCGCGTGGTGTGCTCCATCATTTAAGCCTAGTGCTCCTCATCGGGTTGTCCCCTCCCTGCTGACCTATCTCTCTTGGTTTCCCAGAAGCTACAAAGCAGGCCATCTGTGTTGGCACCCAGGAAGCACCCCTACTTCCAATTGAGTGACGGTTTATTGATTATTTAAACTCATCTTTACTGGCTCATTTAAGCCTAGTGCTCCTCATCGGGTTGTCCCCTCCCTGCTGACCTATCTCTCTTGGTTTCCCAGAAGCTACAAAGCAGGCCATCTGTGTTGGCACCCAGGAAGCACCCCTACTTCCACTTGAGTGACGGTTTATTGATTATTTAAACTCATCTTTACTGGCTCATTTCAGCCTAGTGCTCCTCATCGGGTTGTCCCCTCCCTGCTGACCTATCGCTCTTGGTTTCCCAGAAGCTACAAAGCAGGCCATCTGTGTTGGCACCCAGGAAGCACCCCTACTTCCACTTGAGTGACGGTTTATTGATTATTTAAACTCATCTTTACTGGCTGTACGTCCATTTCTTGCCTAATTACTTTATTTTATGTTTTTGTCCTCCTGTGGACAGCACACACGTGGCACCAGCTAAGGTTGTCTTGTCCCTTGCTTATCTGCAGTTTAACAGTTCCTCTTTCATCTATTATTGCTACTCCCTCCTGCCCCTGGTTGATCTGAAGTCCCCCTTCTTCTGCTAGCTTTACTATAGCTGCGACGTCCTGCTTGTCTAGCCTTTTCTGTTCTCTCACTGTCTCTACACTACTTCCCTGGCTGTTGCACTCCTTTCTCTCTTTTTCCTACCTTTCGATTCACCAAATGACTGTATCTTGAATATTCCTGCTTACTTACTTTCAATTACCCCTCTCAGGGTCCCACTGCAAACTGTATACATCCTACACATACCTTGAGCCTGTTATATTCTTGTAAATTGCCTTCTCCTTTCCATCTTTCTGTACCTAACTCTCCTAAACTTACTGCTTAAACTACATAGCATATGAAACAGTAATGTTTCAGCTTCCCTGCTAACCTGATTGATTCACTCTCTTCTCTAACTGTTTCCCGGTGCTCTTGCCTCCCGCCCCTCTCCTATACCCTTCATGCTATTGGTTTTTCCCTTCTGACTCCCCTTCCCCCTACCCCCTTGAACTCTACATGTAGTGGCTTCCTCTCTGAGGCGCCATCTTTAAACTCCATCTGGCCTACTGCAGGTTCTCCCTGGTTGCCCGCGTGGTGTGCTCCATGTAAGTGCATATTTCAACTGAGATAATGCTTTATTTGCTCTATTTTTTTGTTGTTAAACCTGTACATAGTGTGTTATCCTGCAGTCGCTGAGGTCCTGGCAACCTGAGTACAGCAAACGCTGTTTTGTGACTGCTCGTCGTTGATTTTTATCCTGTGTTATACTGTAGTGTGTTTTCCTGCAGTCGCTGAGGTCCTAACAGCCTGAGTACTGCAAACGCTGTTTTGTGGCAGTTTGTCGTTGGTTTTATCCACCGCATTTAGACTTGTGGCGGTTTGTCGTTGATTTTTATCCACTGCATTTAGACTCTAGTGGTTTGTAAAGCTATAACTACTGTATTAAGTCACTTGAGATCCATAAAACCAGAACTTTGTGTGTGTGATTTTTTAGTCGCTAAAAAGTATATAAGCTTTGATTAAGTAAAGCGTTATTCTATTGGTGCTTGCCCCTGTTTACCCACTGTCCACAGTCGCTAAGAGGTTGTTTCTCTTTTTAGAGACAGGGATACTACTAACGCTGCTCTAGTGTAGTTTATGCCCAGTGCAGGGTGGTCAGCGTTAACTCCTAATTTATTTCTCACTGATTTGTAATACATTCTACACCTTGTATGTACACATAACTACCTTTATTTGTAAAGTGAATGAACTTTCAGTTACCATCTGCTTTGAACCCTGTTATGAACAACTATTTTTTGCACTTCCTTAATACCAATGGTATTTTGTATTATTGCATTATAACTGCTGCTGCTAGAAATGTATATTAACCTGAAGTACCTGTTACTGTGACTTGCAGATATTTTGTTTTTCTTTCTCTTTTACCTGTATACTCCTTACTTTGGTACCTCTCTACCCACTTCAATGCTAACCACCTATGTTCTTTCTGTTACCTTGTTTTCCTAACCCTCCTTTTTTTTTTTTGTATTCCAGCATTTAAGCCTAGTGCTCCTCATTGGGTTGTCCCCTCCCTGCTGACCTATCTCTCTTGGTTTCCCAGAAGCTACAAAGCAGGCCATCTGTGTTGGCACCCAGGAAGCACCCCTACTTCCACTTGAGTGACGGTTTATTGATTATTTAAACTCATCTTTACTGGCTGTATGTCCATTTTTTGCCTAATTACTTTATTTTATGTTTTTGTCCTCCTGTGGACAGCACACATGTGGCACCAGCTAAGGTTGTCTTGTCCCTTGCTTATCTGCAGTTTAACAGTTCCTCTTTCATCTATTATTGCTACTCCCTCCTGCCCCTGGTTGACCTGAAGTCCCCCCTCGTCTGCTAGCTTTACTATAGCTGCGACGTCCTGCTTGCCTAGCCTTTTCTGTTCTCTCACTGTCTCTACACTACTTCCCTGGCTGTTGCACTCCTTTCTCTCTTTTTCCTACCTTTTGATTCACCAAATGACTGTATCTTGAATATTCCTGCTTACTTACTTTCAATTACCCCTCTCAGGGTCCCACTGCAAACTGTATACATCCTACACATACCTTGAGCCTGTTATATTCTTGTAAATTGCCTTCTCCTTTCCATCTTTCTGTACCTAACTCTCCTAAACTTACTGCTTAAACTACATAGCATATGAAACAGTAATGTTTCAGCTTCCCTGCTAACCTGATTGATTCACTCTCTTCTCTAACTGTTTCTGCCCCGCTTCACTCCCCTCCCTACCCCCTTATCCCACCCACCCCACGTGCCCTTAGCCTTATACCTCACATACCACACCCCCTCTACATCTACACCTATCCAGACCTCCTACCGTACTTGCACCTCCCTCCCAACTACACCTTCCTCTATTACCCCTCCTATCTTTCCCTCCCCACCCAAAGATAAATACTTACTTTAGCTTATCCATCTAACCTGTCTTACTTATTTTATAATCTGAAGTCTAATTCCTTTGCTTTTTCCTTTCTTTCACACCTCAACATGTCCATCAAAGCTTACAAAACTTCATCTAAGACCTCTGTAACAGAAACTACTCTGTTAAAGCTAACACTTCTACTGAGTACTTCTCTTGCTCTCACACTTCCCTACTTCCTGACCTGTTATGAATCTTACCTTAATTACCACCTTAACTACTCTCCCAAACATACAGCCTTTGATTTCGAAAGCCTAAACTTTACTTATTTAAATATTACATCTACCCCTAGCTACCTTCTAGCCAGATATCATAGGCTGTCTCATATTAAAATTCAGAATCTCTTGCTTAGGAAACTAAAATACTTACTGAACTTCTCTAACAAAGCCTACCTCGAATATAACCGCTCCATCTTGGCAGATGGGGACATTCACCCAAACCCAGGGCCCTTAGCTTCTACATCTGACGCTATACCTGTTACACTAAACTCTTCCCTACTAATACCTACCTCCAATGCAAATACTCTACTCATAGGACACCTTAATATACGAAGTGTCAATAACAAAATCACCCATCTCCACTCCCTTCTTGAACACCACTCCTTTGATATTCTCTGTTTAACTGAAACCTGGTTAAAACCCTTTACTACAGATAATGAAATGATTCCTCCAGGTTACAACATCTTGAGACTCGACCGCAAAACTAAAAAAGGAGGAGGAGTGGCACTATTATTCAAAACTGAACTAAATGTAACATTAGTACCCTATGATAACCTGGACATTACCAAGACTGAACTTCTCATCTCAAAGCTTCAACTAAACCCTAAAAAATCAATCTATATTATCTGTATTTATCTACCTCCTGGAAATAACTCTACTACCATAGAAAATATCCTCAGTTGGGCCACCTCCACCTACCCACAAGAAACCATAATACTTGGAGACCTTAACCTTGACTGGTCCTCTTTAAACACTAACAACCCAGCTTCTCGTATTAACCTCCATGGCTTTACACAGACAATAGACACCTCTACTAGGATAAACAAACCTAACAACAAAGAAAGTATTCTTGATTGGATTTTCATTAACAAACCTCTACTAAAATATCAATCTGGAACATTACCTGATGACTTTAGTGATCACAAACTAACCTATATTATAAGACAAAAAAATGCCTCTAACAATACTCCTATCTATAGGACCCTACGCGATCTCAAACGTTTCAACCCTATTCAATTTAAAACTGAACTAAATGCCTGTAACTGGAACCCACTAAAGACACTTCCTCTTGAAGAAGCTGTCCTATACTTCAATACCACATTCCTAACAATTCTAGATAATTATGCACCATCACACTCCATCCAAATTAAATCTAAACCTGCCCTTTGGCTATCTAAAGATACAAGACAAAAAATGTTACTTAGAAACAAATCTTGGACAAAATGGCGAACTAGCAAATCTCCAATAGACCAACAGACTTTTAGGCACCTAAGAAACATTACCAAAAAAGCTATCTTCTCTGATAAAAGGAGTTATTATAGTAATCTCCAGCAAGCAAATCATAATAACCCTCAAAAATTCTGGTCAACCCTAAATAAACTTCTTCACCCTGGACAGACTACCACTCCATCCCCTTCTGGGTCTGAAAAGAATTCCGCCCTTGATACGGCCAATACTTTCAACTCATTCTTTATTGATACTATTAATTCCTTGGCCTCTCATCTCTCTAGTGACAACACTAACATCCCTGACCTTGCATCCTTCAAGCTACCAACCTTTAGGCTACAACCCATGTCCACTTCCTTTATACTGAAATGTATCCACAAACTCAAACCATGCTCCCCCTCAGCAGACCAACTTCCATCTGAATTCCTTCAAAAAGCAGCCTCTGAAATAGCCTATCCTATATCCATTCTCATTAATAGAACTGTAAATGAAGAAACCATACCTGATATCTGGAAAATCTCTCACATCATACCCTTACATAAAGGAGGGAACTCCTATGATTATTCTAATTATAGACCCCTAGCTCTCTTATCCCCACTCGCAAAGATCATGGAAAAATGTGTTCACCATCAGTTAATGAACCATTTAATAAAAAACAACATTCTTACTAACTGTCAACATGGCTTTAGGCCTTTTCATAGCACAACCACCGCTCTCCTCTCCTTCACAGACTTTATTAACAAGAATCGTAATAATAACATCCTGTCTTCAGCTCTCTTTATTGACCTGTCCAAAGCCTTTGACATGGTCAACCACTCTCTCCTCTTAAAAATTCTCAAATCTCTTTCCTTAGAAGCTAAGGCTGTCCACTGGTTTAGTTCCTATCTCACTAACAGGAAACAGGCCGTCCTCTGGGATAAGGAACTCTCATCTCTTCTCCCAATCTCACTTGGGGTCCCCCAAGGCTCTATTCTTGGACCTCTTCTTTTCTCCCTCTTTATAAATGACCTACAAGTAGCTATTCCCCAGGCTACATGTATACAATATGCTGATGACTCCACACTAATTTGCTCTGCTAAACCCATTTCCGAACTTCAAACTAATACTCAAGCTGTATTTTCCAAAGTCGAAACTTGGTTCTTAAAACGTTGCCTACTCCTAAACGCAAAAAAAAACAAACTCTTACTCTTTAAGCCTACTACCAGATCCCCAACTTTAGATTTCACTATCTTATCTAACAATGGAACCATTATATCAACTGACCCTACTACCAAACTGCTAGGTGTCACAATTGACAACAATCTTACCTTTGACTGTCATATCAACAATACCATTAAATGTGTAAACAGGAAACTTGGCTCTCTCTATAGAATTAAGACTTTCTTAACCTCCCCAGCCAAAGCTACTCTTGCCCACTCTCATCTCATTTCCACTCTTCTCTATGCTTCACCCATCTATACTAACCTCAAGAAAAACAATCTTTCCAAACTGTCTACCACCTACAATAATATAGCTAGATTTGTTACTGGTAAGCCTTTCAGAACTCACCACTGTCTGAATCTGCAGCAACTGAACTGGCTTGAACTGACAAACATGCTACTTCTTTCCTAACTTACGTTTGCCCAAAGAGCTTTCTACCAAACTCATAACACACCTGTACTTTCTAACCTCTTAACCCCATATTCTAATCTGAACTCACTCCGCTCATCAAGCAAACTGCTAGTTACCCTAACCAAATCTAATAACCTAGCTGGTGACTCCCTCTTCTCAAATACCATGGGTAAACACTGGAATCAACTTCCTACCGAACTTACTTCCATTGCATCTACTATTCTGTTTAAACAAAAACTCAGAACATACCTTAAAAGCCACTGGATGTGTCCCTGCTCTAATCCTGATTAAATGTTGATTCCCTAGTTAACCCTCTTTTCTCTCCCTATTCTGTTGTGCCTCCTCCTATCTCCCCTAAGCTTCCTTTTCCACCTTACGTACTTCTCCCACATATTTCTCCTCCTTATTGGCTATGACTCTTTTCCAGAAAACATGTATCTCTT
Source organism: Protopterus annectens (assembly GCF_019279795.1). Lineage (NCBI taxonomy): Eukaryota > Metazoa > Chordata > Ceratodontiformes > Protopteridae > Protopterus > Protopterus annectens. Next base: position 226,357,198 of record NC_056726.1, read on the forward strand.
ATAACTCTACTCTCTCTCTCTATTGTTGTTTCTCTTTCCTTGGTCTTACACTTTCTCTACTTGCTGTTAAAATAAGCAATAATGTTTAATATGATGTTATTTAGATTGTCTAGAAAGTTAAACTCCTTTTCTTTTTTGGTAACAATGAACATTTCTCTTTCCTTGGTCTTACATTTTTTTCTTGTTTTAAACCATGTAATAATATTTATTATGATGTCATTTAGATTGTCTAGAAATTTTTAAGTCCTATTCTTTTTTGGGTAACAATATTCATTGTCTAAGTCCTACCAGTCTGTAATCTGTTATTTGTGCTCATGATATATCTCTTATCTCTATATGTGGAGCTTTTCTCCCCGGGCCTCTGCTGAAAATGGAAATATATCCAGTTAGACTAGCCCGGTTAACAAATGTAAAATAAATAAATAAATAAAATAAAATCTTTTCTGGTTGAAAAATGTATTCTTAAGCAGGCCAGCTGTATCTCTGTTTAATGAGTGACAGAGTATGTCTGTTATAACTGTTGTGTGATAGAGTAGTAGTTAACAAGAGAGTCAAATGCATTTTTCAGTTTTAGGATTACAATGTCATTTATAAGATTCCCATCTTCGTATCAGTTTATGATATTTTTTTGAGAATTTCATCTGAAGAGATAATTTTGTATTTCAAACACTATTGTAGCCATGTTGGTTATAGGAATGAGTTTCATATTCTTTTATATATAACAATAACCTCTGAAATATTATTTTTAATTATTTTTGCTAAAAAGATAAAAGTGATTTGGTCAAATATCATCAGAAAAGACAGGCATTGCTAGGATCTGCACTGATGAAATGTTTGCATCCTTGGTGACTAGATACAAATTAAAATGCATAAATTGTTAGCTTATGAGATGGGGAGTAAGTTGACAAAATTGATTATGAATGTTTCACATTTATGTTATTGACCTGACACCTAATATAGAAAATAAATATATTTTTTATAAAGCCTAGATTGTACAACATGCAATGCATAACAATTTCCATATACTATTATATTAGTTTTACTATAAATATAGCCATACAATTCTTGCTTAAATAAAAACGAAGGTGCAGTGATATCAACTTAAAGTTTTAGATGGCGTAATATCTTTATAAATGGTAGAGAAGTGAGACATTTAGTTCTTGTAAAAAGGCATATTTAGAAAGATCAAAGACATTTGAATAATTATAATGGAAAAATGCTATTAAAAAGTTAAGTATTTATGAAAAAAATAGTGTGCCATAGCTTTCCAAGATGGGGATTGTCCCCATTTCCAAGTAGATGCACTGCAGTAATATACAAATAACACTGGTGTGGAATATGATAATACAGCAATAAATATTAAAACAGCATGACAGAATTATGTTCTTTTTTTGCAGAACTATTAAACAACCTCAAATGGTGTTCATGACTGAATATTTCTTCAGTCTTTAGAATGATTCCTTTAACTGTAAGCACAAATAATTAAACTACCAAATTCAGGGGGAAATGATGCTCTAATTCAGCATCAGGAGCTGCTGGTTTTGTACTGTGGTTCATTTTACTATGAAGTATCATATCCCACTCCTCATATGCCACCTAAACAACCTGCCCTTCACCAATAATGCCACACCAAGAAACTTGAAGCTTGTAATTTTTATTGCTAATTTACTTTGGAGATATTTGTATTTTTCCTAATCTTGATAATTTTTTGTGAAAATTATATATACAATTAACTATTCAGCTATGTTAAATTATAAAAATTCCTATTTCCACACAAGGATAGATTTTGTTCTGTGAGGAACAAATTCAAAGCCTTATTCACCATTACAGATGACTTTATGCTAAACAAGAATAAAGGACTAATATCAGGGAATGTTTTCATAAATCCACTGAAAGTCTTTGATCTTATGAACAACTCCTTCCTTCTCAGCTGTTTATCCAGAATTAATCATCATGGTCTTACACAGTTTGCTGATTTCTTAAACAACAGGAATTAAATGTTTAGATAGGCTCCTTTATTTCTTCTACATTTCCCCTTTACAAAGTATAAAACAAGAATCATTCTTTCTCACTTAATCATTTATTTGATCATTAGTAAACTTACTGTTGACCTCCTGCACATTCCAATACTGCATACACTGTCTTTATCGTAATTTATACAACAGCTATTTCTCAGTCCATTACAGAGAAAGAACCATAACATTTCATTCAACAATCTAATTGGATATTTGAGCAAGTTAAATCACAATTTTTAGAATAAAGAAAAAATCGATATAGCTGCACAAAACATGGAGAAAAGTGAGCGTACTGAAACTGCTCTGTAGATACCAATG
>NC_056726.1:226364530-226377030 GCF_019279795.1 Protopterus annectens
CAAGCATGTCACGTCACTGATTACAATGAAAAGGAATATGGATTACTGTAAACATTTTCAATTACTTCCATGCCATCCACATTTGACAATAGTGGGAAAGATATTCATTGTACATTATTTGTATTAGTTTCCTACAGTGGCTTAATCTACAGTATCTTAGTGTGAGATCTTCTAAGAATCTAATAATATTGCACAATTTTTATTACTGATTAGTAATAGTAACTAAAAGTCAATGACTTGAAAAATCTCAAAGTCAGTCTGATGGAAAAGGACATGGTCAAATAAATAAAATACATGCTAATAAATGCTAATGATTACAGTGAGGTTCAGTTTATACATATATAGTCAAATAAATAAAATGCATGCTAATAAATGCTAATGATTACAGTGAGGTTCAGTTTATACATATATAGTCAAATAAATAAAATACATGCTAATAAATGCTAATGATTACAATAAGGTTCAGTTTATACATATATAGTCAAATAAATAAAATGCATTCTCAGAAATACTACTGATTACAGTAAGATTCAGTTTACACATATATAGTCAAATAAATAAAATATATGCTAATAAATGCTAATGATTACAATAAGATTCAGTTTATACATATATAGTCAAATAAATAAAATACATGCTAATAAATGCTAATGATTACAATAAGGTTAAGTTTATACATATATAGTCAAATAAATAAAATACATTCTCAGAAATACTACTGATTACAGTAAGATTCAGTTTACACATATATAGTCAAATAAATAAAATATATGCTAATAAATGCTAATGATTACAATAAGATTCAGTTTATACATATATAGTCAAATAAATAAAATACATGCTAATAAATGCTAATGATTACAATAAGGTTCAGTTTATACACATATAGTCAAATAAATAAAATACATTCTCAGAAATACTACTGATTACAGTAAGATTCAGTTTACACATATATAGTCAAATAAATAAAATATATGCTAATAAATGCTAATGATTACAATAAGATTCAGTTTATACATATATAGTCATATAAATAAAATACATGCTAATAAATGCTAATGATTACAATAAGATTCAGTTTACACATATATAGTCAAATAAATAAAATATATGCTAATAAATGCTAATGATTACAATAAGATTCAGTTTATACATATATAGTCAAATAAATAAAATACATGCTAATAAATGCTAATGATTACAATAAGATTCAGTTTATACATATATTGTCAAATAAATAAAATACATGCTAATAAATGCTAATGATTACAGTAAGGTTCAGTTTATAGATACATAGTCAAATAAATAAAATACATTCTCAGAAATACTACTGATTACAGTAAGATTCAGTTTATACATATATAGTCAAATAAATAAAATACATGCTCATAAATGCTAATTATTACAATAAGATTCAGTTTACACATATATAGTCAAATAAATAAAATATATGCTAATAAATGCTAATGATTACAATAAGATTCAGTTTATACATATATAGTCAAATAAATAAAATACATGCTAATAAATGCTAATGATTACAATAAGATTCAGTTTACACATATATAGTCAAATAAATAAAATATATGCTAATAAATGCTAATGATTACAATAAGATTCAGTTTATACATATATAGTCAAATAAATAAAATACATGCTAATAAATGCTAATGATTACAATAAGATTCAGTTTATACATATATAGTCAAATAAATAAAATACATGCTAATAAATGCTAATGATTACAGTAAGGTTCAGTTTATAGATATATAGTCAAATAAATAAAATACATTCTCAGAAATACTACTGATTACAGTAAGATTCAGTTTATACATATATAGTCAAATAAATAAAATACATGCTCATAAATGCTAATTATTACAATAAGATTCAGTTTATACATATATAGTCAAATAAATAAAATACATGCTCATAAATGCTAATGATTACAATAAGATTCATTTTATACATATATAGTCAAATACATAAAATATATGCTAATAAATGCTAATGATTACAGTAAGGTTCAGTTTATACATATATAGTCAAATAAATAAAATACATTCTCAGAAATACTACTGATTACAGTAAGATTCAGTTTATACATATATACTCAAATAAATAAAATATATGCTAATAAATGCTAATGATTACAGTAAGGTTCAGTTTATACATATATAGTCAAATAAATAAAATACATTCTCAGAAATACTACTGATTACAGTAAGATTCAGTTTATACATATATAGTCAGATAAATAAAATACATTCTCAGAAATACTACTGATTACAGTAAGATCCAGTTTATACATATATACTCAAATAAATAAAATATATGCTAATAAGTACTAATGATTACAGTAAGGTTCAGTTTATACATATATAGTCAAATAAATAAAATACATTCTCAGAAATACTACTGATTACAGTAAGATCCAGTTTATACATATATACTCAAATAAATAAAATATATGCTAATAAATACTAATGATTACAGTGAGGTTCAATTTATATATATATATATATATATATAATCAAATAAATAAAATATATGCTAATAAATACTAATGATTACACTAAGGTTCAGTTTATAGATATACAGTCAAATAAATAAAATACATTCTTAGAAATACTACTAATTACAGTAAGATTCCGTTTATACATATATAGTCAAATAAATAAAATATATACTCATAAATAACAATGATTACAGTAAGGTTCAGTTTATACATATATACCATAGCAAACGTATTATAAAATTACACTACATTTGTGATTAGCAGAGGTGAGGTCTCCTCTATGCTCATAAACCCTTAGTTAAATAGGTTTTATAATAGTACCATCTAGTAGAATGGGCAAGTCATTTAAATCTATGTGTCCTGTCTGCAAGGCAGTACTGTTTTGAGTTTATAATTTTTAAGTAGGCAAGCATAATGGATGGAGAATGGCATTTACGCATGGTAAGAAACTATAAATGGTTTAAACTGGATCTATAATGAAATTTTTACTCTTGCTTAGCCAAGACATAAAATATCACACCTGAGATAAATTAAATCAAAAGCAACAACTCTTGAAAACATCTCAGATTAGAAAAAGAATCTTATAAAAGTCATCTCACACTGTTTTAGCAAAAGAATCCTACATCACCACATCTTGTGAGCCATACTCCCACTCTCTAAATATATTATCTCAAATGTTGCATAGCTGAAATAAACTGAACAAGAAAGAAAAAAAAAACATGTTTTCTTTTATCTGAGTTGCTTGACATTGGACACAGTATTGTCTTCTGCTAATCAAGTGCTACAAAAATGCCCCATGTCAAATCATAGCATTCCTGTAAGATTCACTAAGACTGCTTAAGGCTGTATGTGTAAAAACTCTCTTGGCTGGCTAAAGTGCTCAAGCATTAAAAGTACATAATTAAAAATACTTAACTAGAGTGCATTACAGTCTATATGGGTCATGAGCAAATGAAATCAATGCAAAATTTAAAAAAAATCAGAAGGCAATCCTTCCTGCATCCTCCATATGTGGACTGTGACTCATCCAATATAATCTTGTTTTATTATTTTAACTCCAAGGTTACTATATCTTGCAAAGAATCAAATGTCAGTCACATAAAAAGAGTATCTCGTGTTATCACATTAGTATACAAATTTGAAGACTATATGACATCTTACACTTCAAAGTCTCTGGCAGAAAAAAGACAAATAGACAGAAGTACATAAACAAAAACAAAATTCTACAGCTTATTAAGAGTCTCAACTCTCTGAGTTATCTCTGATCCCCTGGACCCCTTCCAGTAGTTATAAAGAATACCACAGTAATATGTTACCTAAGCAAGCAAGCAAGGGGAAACCAGATGCTACCCATTTTGCAGATTAGTTATGTTAGCAAGGGATATAGTTTTATAGCACAGTCTCACTCTGTAGGCATCTTGCATTCTATCAGAACAGAACAAAGCCAGACCCTCATATATGGGTATTAGATAAAAAGGTCTTCCAAGACTTGATCCATCTGTGGGTAACTCCTCAAGAATACTTTTTATCTCCTCTCTACATGCTTAGCTGGCAAAATTTTGTTCCACTACTCAATGCAAGATTACTTGAAAACAGATGCCCTTTATTTTCCTTGGTCAGAAATGTCCCTATATGCCTTGCTACCCTTTCCATTGATATCCAGGGTACTTCAGAAGATTCAGAACAATTCCTAAAAGATTATTGTGGCAACTCTGTTCTGGTTCAAGCAGCAGTAGTTTTCCCTTCTTTTGGAATTGGCCAGGAGAAATTGCAACAAGCTTCTCACTGAATGTTTTTTTTTTTTACTCACGATCAGTGGTTATTTGATACACTCCATACCCAAACAACTACAACTGACTGTTTGGTAAGGTCTTTATACCTTCCAAGCACCATTTTTCTGACGATGTGCAGCAGGTATTAATGGAGGCAAGGAAACCTGTTACTAAATGATTTTATGTCAGCCAATGTTAAAATGTGTTCTAGTTGGTGCCAAGCAATCAACTAGCACCCAGTCAGGGCTATTGTTTCTCTAGTTTTACAGTATTTTTGTGAATTACTATCCTATGCCTCATCTTGCTGCTTGGTCAAGGTTAATTTGTCATCCATTTCAGCATGCCTGACATGGATCCTCATATTTTAATGTATTCTCTAGTGAAAATGTTTCTGAAAGGGTTGTTAGATTAGAGGCCTCCAAGAAAACTGATGGCTCCTCCTCGATATCTTAACTTTGTGTTAGAGAAGCTAACACTTGTTCCACTAAACCAGCTAGTCTGGCTAACTTGAGGTTCTTAACATGGAAAACAGTTTTACTGATTGCTCTGAGATCTGCAAGAAGAGTATCTGAGTTACAAGCTCTTATGGTGGGTCAACCTTACTTAATTTTCCACAGAAACAGCATTTCTTTGACAACTAATTCCTCTAGTATTCCTAAAGTGGTATCCAAGTTTTCTTTAAGCGAGTCTATCCATATGCCAGTGTTCTTTCCCTGAACCCAAGAATAATAAGAGAGAAAGGATGATTTTTAGTTATTTTTTCAAAAACTTTTTTATTTGATTTAGTAACCAAAATGAAAATACAATGAATAAACCACAATGAAAACAAAAATTAATAATGTATATATAATTATACAAAACCATTAATATGTATCTAATAAATCTTGTAGCTTCTGCCAAGCTAATCATTTATGTGTTATATTAGATGTCCTATTAAGAAGAGATTGCATTGCTTTATTATAAACATTCTTAGTTAAACAAATAAAATTATTAAATAAAAGAATCTTTTCACTTTTACAATTCACTGTAATCACTATTCTAGCAATGGCCAGGAAAGACCAAAGGAGGGGCACTTGTGGTTTTGGAATTATATCTGGAATTGGAACATTAAATAATATCTGGGGATCTGTAACATTACTCTTGTCTGTCCATAGAACCTTAATATTTCTGAAGTCTTTCCAAAATTGCAAAACTACTCTACATTTGATAATCATGTGTATCCAATAAGCATCTAAGGTTTCACCACATCTCCAACATATAACTTCTTTTTTATATATCAATGCAAATTTATGAGGTGTTAAATAACTTCTATGTAAATATTTCCATGTAAAAACATTCCAATAAAGTGAAGCTGTGGTGCTATTAATAGATCTCAAATATCATTTTTATTATCTGTCGAAAATGTTTCATTATTAAGTTTTGTGGAATTACTGCGGTGGTGGTGCTGCGGTAGTGTTGTCGCCTCACAGTAAGATGTCCTGTTCGATTCTCAGCTAGAGAGTCTTCTGTGTGGAGACATGCGTGAATGGGCGTACCTTCGTTGAAGGTTGTGCATCAGGGCTGGCAACTCGGCACATAAAAATCTACTGCCAATCATTAGTGGACTGGAGTTCCGCTGTGGCAACCCCTAACAGGGAAAAGCCAAAAGACACAACATTAAGTTTTGTGGAATAGTCCCAAATGGACAAATCAAATGGGAAATGTTCAGCTTGTAAAATACTATATATGGTTGACATATAAGGCTTCTGTTTTCTCTCAACAGAACTGATGTCGAAAACCATTTCACTAACTTTGGCAAAGAATTTATGTCTATATTAAAAATCATTTTTGTTTTGTTATTTATGAATTCTATTAAAGATTGTATGGTTAACCAGTTGTCTTCTTTAACGTTAACTTCTGGCTAAAAGACAATTGGCCATATGTATCTTATTACTATGTAAAATTGGTACCAAAATATTAAGTTGTTTTCTTTAAGAGTTAACATTTTACTCAAATAAAAAGATTCCAAGCAATTTGTTGTATAAGCTGTAGGAAATATTAGAAAAATCTATTTTTTAAACAAACAACTACTATCACTCTTTTAAATATAGTAAAAATATGATTAATACTAGGAGTAAAATAATTAAATTTCCTATCATTTAAACAATAATCTCTTAGAACCCATTGAAGGGCTTACTTGTACTTCATAACCACTATTTGATAGTATAGAAATTCCATGTATGTTTTTTCAATTTGAAGAATAGTAGCCATTTAACCAGTGAGTTACTGTATTTATAATAGTGAATTTTACATATAATTTGGAAATCTAAATTCCTTTCTCATCCCAGCTTTTCACATGCTACTCATAGGCTATCCTAGGTTTTTGAGGATACCAATGGAACTTAATTAAAATTGAATTTAAAAAAAATTAGGAGGAAGTAAGATCAATGATTGTATATATTATACGATTTTTGGTAAAATAACAATTTTTATCATTGAAAGCCTATTGTCCATAGTGAAAAACCTTTTGTTGCAATTATCGGTTTACTTTATTATTGTATTTCTTAAAGTTGAATAATTTAAGTTTACAATATCTTTCCACGTAGATTTTATAATAATGCATGAATACTGGAGTAGCTTATTTTCCAACCTAAAGTTACTATAATTTTGTAGATAAGAATTTTTTTTATTATTTATTAATAATGATTCTGTTTTTTTTGTTGCTTTAAGCTTAGACCAGAGATCTTTTCAAATAGTTGTATTGATCCAATAATATAATGAAGTGAAGACTCTATGTCTCCACTTGTTAATAGTATGTCATCCATAAATATGAAAATTTTTGAACAATAGCAATCATTTAACAAAAGCCTTTTATTTGTGTTTCATTTCTTATAAAAGTAGGAAATGGTTCAGCTGACAAAGCAAGCAATGAAGGTGACACTGGGCAACCAAAATGGTTCAGCTGACAAAGCAAGCAATGAAGCTGGCAACCATGTTTTGTTGCCTTTAATATTTGAAATGATGATGATAAACATGAACCAATTTTAATATAAGAAAAGGAATTATTATATAACTTCATTATTAACTCAATAAAGTCCAGGGAAAATGATATCCTTTAAGTATTTTGTATAGGCATTTCAACTAATGGAGTGAAAGGCTTTGTCTATGACCAAACTAATGACTGAGGGTTCTTTTTTATTTTTATTTTCAATATCAATCAAAGTTAATAGTCTTATAATATTATATTGTACTTTTCTGTGTATTATAAATTCTGTTTGACCATTTTCAATAAGGTTAACATTATATTATTCAATCTTTTAGCCAATATAGACATAAATAATTTGTAATCAACATTTAATAAAGAAATAGGGTGATAACAGGAACATAATTTAGAGTCTTTACCATGTTTTAAGATAGGTGTAATTAAAGAGAATTTCCATAAGGGAGGTATATTCATTTTATTTTTAATCTCACAAAAAGTTTTTAGTAATATATTTAAAGTGCTGTATGGAATTATTTTATATATTTCTGGAATTATACCATCTAGTTTTGGGGCATTACTTTTCCTTACATATTTGATTTGCTCTTTCAGTTCTGTGAATAATATTGATTTATTTAAGATTATAGCTTGTTGCTTTAATTTATTTTTGATATTATTTACTAAAAATTCTCAATATATTATTTTCAAGAATGAGATTTTTATCATTGATTTGCAATGGACTTGGAAGGCTTCATGTATATATTTTAAATCACTTTTTTAGAAGTGTTATTAACCATATAATTAATTTCATTTATATGATTCATATAGTTGCTAACCTATGTAAATTTTTATTGTTAACAGAGTATGACTGCAACTTATTTTTTTCCAAATTTATTGAAACCTTATGATTTAAAATTTTCAGGTATTTCTGATTTCATTTTGTCAATTCAAAAATTGTAAATTTATCATTAAGTTTTAGATTTAACTTTAGTTTATCAATTTTAATTTGTAAATCTACAAATTCTCTATCCCACTCTTTTCCTCTTTAAAAGATACCAATGCTTAATTCTACCATAAAGAAATGCTTTTAACATACCCCATAGTATACCATTTGAGACTTTTCAATTGTTATTAAACTCCAAAAACAAATTTAACTCTTTTAAATAATTTCTGGAAACCTTTAATCTTTATTATGTAAGATGGAATCATATGCCAAAAAATCAGACCATCGGTTTTTATATTGAAATTAAACATTATTGCATTATAATGTGAAAGTGGACATGCCATTATTAAAACTGTGTCTATTTTAAAGTAAAGATTATTAGAAACAAAAACCTTATCAATATTTGGTTGGGTCCAAACCTAAAATAATAATGGATATAATTAAGGAAATTTGCCATTTTTACCTCAAAGATATCTCTCAGATTCATTATGCTGATGAAATTATTTAATTTTCTTTGATGGTGCTGTTATCCTAGGGATTCCATTCTTTGGATTATCTTTATCAGACATCAAACAATTAATGTCTCCTGCTAAGATACTTTCACACTTTATATGTAAGGCCACAGTATCTAAATACTTCTCAACTATTTTAGTTCCAATTCCAGGTATCCAATATGCCTTAATTAAAGTCTAACATTTCTTATTAATTTCCAACATGACTAAACTCAACATTCCATTTTTATCAAAATAAGTCTATAAAATTGTTGCCATGGTATGGGACTTTTCCCTTAATATAAGTGTGCCTCTCCTTTTAGATCTATAGCATGAGTCCACTAAAATTGAATAAGCCCTGAATGACAATTTCTCTAAGCCTTTTTTTAACAAATTTGTCTCCTGTAAATAGACTATATGTGCCTTATGCATTTTAATAAATATGTTGGGTACTCTAATAAGATGGAAACTTCAACTTAAAAATTCTGATAACACATAAGGGGGTTGGTGAACTTGCAGGCATCCTCATAGTGGGGCAGGACAGCCTTAATGTCCTGAGCCACTTGTCCCAGTATATGAAAGGAGGCACACAGAAATGCAACACATAATAAGAGCATTTAACAGTCATGCCTTTACTTTTGCTCTATGCCATTTATCACACAATTGAAAGTATTTTTTGGAAGGTAATACAATTTGAAAATGTATCTCTTTTACTGCTAACATTATGAGATTCTGAAGCAAGCTTACTCATCCCATCACTCTCTTAGGTGCTCCAGTCTATGATAATGCAACTGCATGTTTACTTCAATGACTTTAGGAGCTGTGGGGAGAAAAAAGAGCAGTATGTAACATCTCTAGATGTGGATGATATGCAGTGTAATGTCAAAATGTATCTGTAATTTTTCTGTGTGGAGATTTTCTCCCCAGGCCTCTGCTGAAAAGGGGCCTTTTCGGCTCAGTCAGACACCACCGGTTAACAAATGTAAAATAAAATAAATAAATAAAACATTTGTAGGGAGGTGTAGCATAATGGTTAAGGTTTTTACCTTACAGCCACAAGATGCAGGGTTTGATTTTGATGTGGGTAATTGGCTAGACTTAAAATGATCCACAAGAGCAGTTAGCCTATGAACTATGAACTAAGATAAGTCCTGCTGTCTGCCGTTTTACTTCATCCTCCCATCAGCCTAGTTGGTTAGGATTATAACACCTCATATCACTTTAATAGTTAAGGCCTTGTTGCCCTGCATGTGGCATGGGTGACAGCCTGGATTAGACAATTCCAGACTTCAGTCTTATACTGGGGCTCTTTCTAGCCCTTCTGCAGAAGCCTCCTGCTGTAATCCTTACAGAACAGATAAAGAAATATTTTGAGTCTTCCTCACACATGGTTTCCCTCTATAAGGAACACAACCTGTCCTTCTCCAGCCATGATGTTTCACCTTGATGAATTTCAGAGAAAATGGTAGAGAATTGGTGCCCAAATCAGGTTTCATCTGTCTTGTCTTCCATGCAGCAATGAACATCAATTTGCAACTAATTTGCAGAACAGATGTCTAGCTATGCAATAAAGTGCACAAAGGAGATTTGTTTTCTCAGTAGCAGAAACATGAGACCTCTGGTTAATAGAGTTTTAGTAAATCCTGTGACTGTGTTTAAAGGTAAATATCCATGGATAAATATTTTTTTCAAGATGCTCATTAAATATAGTGAGGGTAGTTGACATAATGTTATTGGTCTGCCCACTCACCGCATCATTTTTTTTTTTTTTGTTAGCAGATTTTATAGATTATTTTAATGTGAACTGGCCAGAGGAGAAAGAAAGTGAGTTTTGCTGCATTTTATTTTTGTGAGGTTTCAGATTTTATCAAAGTTCACTCACTTTTATTCTTTAGCTTAAATGTATTCACAGATGAGGTAATTGAAACACTAAACTTGTAATCTTGTTCCTACAGCAGTATAACAATGCTTATGGATCAGAATGGCAATTTCAGATGTGAAGCATGGCAATACTCAGTCCCTGTGCACCATGTCCAGAAGCCATTCTCTACAATAACTCCTTGACCAGTTGGTTTAAATATGCTTCACTGCTCTTAAAACCATAGGCTGACAGCACTTGCACAGTACTGCCCTCAGGGTCCCAGGTGTGTGCTTGACATTGAATAGAATTCTGCACAGACCTCTCAACCATAATGAATTCCTTGGTATTTACTGGTTTTGAGGGCAAAATAACGGGTGCCATAAATTGCTGACTGCCCCCTTCAATTCCCAAATTACCCGATTGTGTTTTCAATTTTTTTTTGGTGGGGGTGAAGTTGATGCTGACCTCATCACATGTAGGACATGCACAATGATGTCAGCTTTCTGTGGCAGAATACCAGCCTGTCAGAATATGGCAGCAGGCTTGAGGGGTGTGTCTGTACTCTGTTTACTTTTTGTTTTACATTTGTACTTGGTGTTGGTGGTAACCAATTGCCTGGATTTAAAGTAGCAGCACACAGTGTTAGACCAGCAAAGGGAGAGGCAGAGGACAAAACTGTTGAGTTCCTTGAGCTGTTGATTTGTTTTAAAATGAATTAATGCAGACTTGAAACAGTTAGCAGTTCTACTTAAGTGCAGCAGTTGAGCAGCTGCAGAGTTGGACCGGGCTGTGCCAACGTCAGAATTTAACTTCTTTTGCTTAGTTTGTACACTGTCTCCAGAGAGAAAAATTATCTTATTCTCAATTTGTTCCTCTGGCTCCTCCAGGAAAAAGGTTCTTTCTATTCACCAGTGCAATGCTGCTACCAGCTGATGAAGCTCACTTTAAAGTTTTATTTTCATTGCTATGCTGAAATGATTTTGGGCAGCAGCAGTTCTCGCTACTGCTAGCCTTAGCAGTGTATGTGTTAAGAGCATCCTCTCACAGTGTACCCTCACTGATGTGGTTGGGTGCAAATCAAAATATTAATTCTACTAAGTACTTTCCTTAACTGTCTCAGGCTGGACAACCATTCAGTAAGATTTATGTTAATCATCAATCATACTTCTCAACTCTCCAGATTTTTGCTGAATGCCCAAATGTCTGCATTATATTTTAGTCTATTCCTTATAGCATTTAAAATGCTGTGTTTTTAAGAGAATTCTATCACATCAGTGCATGCGTTGTTGTCGTCCTTCCACATCCTTCCTTTCCACCCACACGTGAAATTTAACATTCGTGGAATGAACAAATGGAAATAAACCAATTCATTCCTGCCTCTTTAATAACGTTCGGGGCTTTAGTCTGTGTGAGGATGTCAATTTAAGTAAAGCTCACAGAAAGAAACCTAGGATTGCAGGTTGGTGCAAGCGGGCTTTACTCTGTGTGAAGTTCTTGCTACAAGGGGGTGTTACTCTGTGTAAGGTTCAGTTTGATTCACAAGGATTGCAGGTTGGTGGAAGGGAGCTTTACTGTGTGTGAGGTTGCTGCAAGGGGGCTTTACTTTGTGTGTGTGCGATTGCTGCAAGGGGGCTTTAATTTTGTGTGTGTGTGTGTGTGTGTGTGTGTGTGGTGTGTGTGTGTGTGTGTGTGTGCATGTGTGTGTGCATATACATCATACCTCTCAACCTGGAAACATCAAAAATCTGGACAAAGGCACATGAAAAATAGGTACAAATCTGTACGCTGATTAACATTTAAATTTGCATACATAATTACACAACCCCACCCACTTCACAGGAATTGTGGGATACCAACTTTCAAACCCAAACTGAAGAACAGACAATGAAAATACGTCACCAGCCCAGACCCTGTAGTAAATGGTAACCATTTTTGTGAATGTGTAGTAATGATGTT